>NC_056749.1:411254999-411289999 GCF_019279795.1 Protopterus annectens
AGAACTCTAGAGCATACCTATTTCCTCTTACCTTATGGGTAAATCCTGCACTACCAGTGGATTATTGCTAACCTAGTCAACTGCGAGGGTACAAGCCATTGTTCAGACCAGTGAATCCAGAAAGTTAAATCAATGAATAATAACTCCTTGAATTATAAAATGTTTAATTGGTGATTTATTCTTAAAGTTTTCCATGATTATAATATCATCTTTAAGGATCTGATTTCTTTTTTTGCTGGTCTAATTAGTCACAGAGCTCTGCAGCAGCCTAAATAAAATGATCAGTGCTGCTTTGAGACATTTACAGGAATGAGTGTATTATTTTGGTGATGAAAAAAGTTTGACTTTAGAAGTACCACCCATATTTAATTTCATTTTGTACATGCTGTCACCCACAGTGCTTCTCTTACATGTTTTGGTATGTCTTGAGTTCTGTATACTAGTCCACCTTGTGAAGAAGCTAAAATACACTTTCATGCAAGACAGCATAACAATTGCTAACCCTGGTTTCTTTCTAAAAAGTATAATAAATGTATGAAATCTGTTTAATTACTTCTAACACTAAAAGTATTCCTGTTCCAGTAGCCTGCAGCCAGGGAAGTGGGGAAAGCAACTACTTCATAAGTTAAATAGCCTTTCTTCTAAAAGTAAAATGTTGAAAAGCCAAAACAGAAAAAGTAAAGCAGTAGTAATTGGGTGTCTGCTGAAAGTTTAAGGTCAGTATCTGCAATTCTTAACAGAATGAAAATTTAAGTGCAAGTAAGAGCAAAATATACTTATTTTCAGATTGTGGTATCATGGAGTATTCCATCTAGGGCAAAGGACAGTGACTTCAACTTTAGTGGATATAAGTAGTAGAGGCATGCAGGCACCAGTCTCCACTGGAGTACTTTAAAAAAAAAACTGTTTTTGTGAGAATCACACTTTAATTTTTGAAGTGTCAGGACTTGCAGTATTAAGTCTCACACTTCTGATATGGAGCCAAAGTCAGTATGTTTCAGAACAAAATCATAAGAGATTTGGATAGCCTGTCTCGACTAAGTACACAGCATATTAAATAGAAATGCCACTAGATTCGTCAACCCTGCTAATATTTAACTATGGTTGCGAGAAACATAATACACTACCTCGCTAGGAGAAATGGATGGCCAGATTTAGGTTATACCACAGCCCAGTGTATAACTGCAGAAGGAAGACCAAAGCCCTCTTATTACATATGGAAAGAGACAAGTTTTTATAAAATATATCAGGTCATACGGCTCCCTAAAAACAACTTTGGTGATGTACACAGTCCACAAGTACTTTGAAATCAAAGAAAAGATCCAGTTTAAAAGTTTAAGATCAGTAATACTGCGCAGAAAGAAAATGAAACCATGGGTGAATACTATATATGAATATGGATTTTGGCATTACTGAGTGCTCTAGTGTATGTGGTGAGAAACTGGATGCACTTACATCTTCATTAAACAAGGTTTTGGAGGATACAACAGCACTGAAGCAGCTGGCTCATCCAAGGCACTTAATATCCACATTCCAGTTATTATAATAAGACCACACCACTCACTTTACCACCTGCCCAAGTCTAGCCAGCCACTATGCCGGGTTGTATTCAAGTTGCTTAGCTCCACTGACAAGGAGAAAATCCTGATAAAGTAAAACAAGATAAAGAATTTCAGCTTGGAGGTTACCAGGTTTGTCTTTTTCAAGACCTTTGACCTGGAATACTGCCTAAGAAGAAAGCTTTTGTGGCAGTGAGAGCATTATGTTACAAAAACAATATGCCTAAGCTTTTTAAGTTTCCTGCCTTACTGAATCTTATATGGTAGGGTACTCACTATTGCTCTGACATCTACAAAGGAGCATTATCATTTCTGAAACTCTACCTCTAAGGAATGTCTGCTTCATGCACTGGGGAACTGGGATGCACTGCCACTTCCCAATCACTGTTGGAGTCTGCTAAGTAGCCTACAAGATCTGTGAAGTCTGCAGCTGTGCTAACACAGTCCTCCTTCATTTGAATGCCTACCTCTCACTCTTGCATTTCGGTGGCGTATATAATGCTGACAGAGACAGTCCTGATCAACCTGTAAGAAAAGCTGTAAACATTAGCTTTTCAAAGATTTTCTGATGGTGATGGCTCAGTAAATGTTGAATTTCAACAAGATGAGAGGATGATCAAGTCAGCATAGGAAAAATTGAGTCTCCTGCATGAAATTAATCTAAACACATGCAGATTTTTTTAACTAATGTTTTAATACCAACCATTTTAATTTTAATGAAAGACAAAAGCAAAATATTAAACATGTGACTTGAAAACATAGGAGCTGTAAGTCTCGATGCACCTCCTTATGTATTTTAATATTCTCACCTGGGCTTAATTACCCTACAACCAGCTTTTTTGTTTACTAACAAGTAAACTTTGAGTGACTCACTTTTTTAGTTGAATATAGTGCCTTATTTTTATATGGCATTTACCGGAGTATGGATCCCTTGCTCAAAATAGTTATTGGCAATTAACTGATGTTGCCATGAGCAGTAACCATTAACGTTAGAGGTATAAGTTCCTCAACTAAGAGAGATGGATTTAACAGACTTTTGCATTCATTGAAAGATATTTTGTTTATTCAAGAAGTTAAAATAGAAAAGATGCAAGTAAAAGTGCCTGAAATTGTGTAGCTATGCAATTTACTCCAGAAAGCCGCGGTGGTACAGCTGTAGCATTGCTGCCTCACAGCAAGAGGTTCTCCTGTTTGATTCTCAGCTGGAGTGCCTTGTGTGTGGAGTCTGCATGTCCTCCCCGCAGTCGAGTGGCCTCCAAAAGACATGCGTGAATGGGCTTACTTTCGTTGAAGGTTGGGCATCCAGCTGGCAACTCGGCACCATAAAAATCGATTGTCAATCATTAGTGGACCAGAGTTCCGCTGTGGCGACCCCTAGCCAGGAAAAGCTGAAAAGACAAACAAACAATGAAGTTTACTCCAGACTGACTTATTCAAAGAACGGTGTTGAAAATTGCCTTAAGAGCCAGACTTTTGATATCATAAAGGATGTCAAGGGGAGTTGGAAAATGATTAAATGACAATGGCAGTCATTCCTGCCTTTGTTTTGCAATGTATATGGCCCAAATGTGGAATTTTCTAATTGTTTTTTTTTTTCTCAAAGTTGGACTGACTTGCCAACAAAATGCATTTATTTGTTGGTGGAGAGATATTTCAATGTAATCCTAGACTCATTAATGGATAGGAACTCCCCTACTTTTTACCACATTTAAAAGTACAAAGGGTAAAGCCATCCAGGATAACCAAGCTTACAACTTAAGGACATGACTTGATTGCTAAACGGAGATAATACAAACTTCACTTATAGCAACCTGAATGGCTGTAATTATAAAAAGTTAGATTACTGGATACTTTTGCTACAATTTGACAGTACCTATCTATTTCTTCTTTAAAGGTTAATAGCTCCATACTTTTTTCACTCAAAGCTATCACTGATATTCACAGTTATACCTGACGCCTAACTCAGTCAAACTACAACAGTGCAGTTTTTAGTTAATTAAGTACCTTGATGCCCAACTTCTTCAGGTAGACCATAAACACAGGGAAGAACTATCCACTCACATATCAGTGGAGGAGATAATATCCACTATTAAATCTACTCTGTGAGGGAAAACCCCAGTCCAAATGATTTATTATTTAATTTGTAGCATGATTTCAAAGAAAAATTATATAGAACATTTGCCTTGCTGGTCCACACCATCTTTTGTAATGGGCCACACCTCCTTCTACACAATAATCAAGGATAGTGGTTATTCCTAAACCTGGGAAAGACCCAATGAAAGCCAGAAATTGCAGTCTGATATCAAGTAATAATACTAAAGCCAAACCATGTGCAACTGTATTATCCAATAGAATAGCCCCACTCTTACCATCTCTGAATCAAGAATCCCAGACAGGCTTTGTTAAGGGCATGTAAGGACCATACTAGAGCTTTGATTTTATTGATAAAAAACAAGTACAGCATTCAACCCCACCTCCACCCCACCCCATGGCAATAATTGTGAATTTAGAAAAGGCTTTTGATATAGTGATTTGGCAGTGCATTTAGATAGTGACGTCTGCCTTTAGCTTCCTACCTTCTCTGATTACTGCTGTGAACACTGAAGCAGTTGAGAATGTACTCCTTACGTCTTTCAGTCTTGCACTCCATACTTCTTTCAGTCTTATCAGAGGAGCTTGACAAGGCTGTCCGCTATCAACTTTTCATTCTCTAATAGCTACACATCCATTAAAGAGGAGCTTAGCTGATCATATCCAGACTGATGGATTGAAGTTTGAGCAGGAAAGTATTCAGGCTATGATATTTGCTGATAACTAGCTAGTCCTAAACAGAAAACAGTGCTATGCTATTTATGTTTTATCATAATTGTTTTCATAATTTCAGACTATAGCAAGTGTTATAGTAAATATTTCAAAGACTGAAGTTATACCCACAAATGCCCCTCTACTAAATTTAAAAGGTAAAGACTTTCAGCTACACTCTAAAAGTAGCTCTAGGTATCATCAATACCTGGGTATAGAATTGCATACCATAACTAGGGCAACAATTTTGGGCAGTCATAGCAAAGGTAGGGCAACAATTGGAGCCAATCATACAAGGGGCTGTGGTCAGAATTATTTATAAATGCTCACTTCTGGAATAAACTTCATCTCTCCTAATTAGTAGTCTCAACATATTAAAAACAATGTTTTGTCCCAAATCATTTTATGTCTTTATTTTATGTTTCACAATACATTCCATTTTCTATATCCAACTCACGGCTATCTAAACTTCAGAATTTAATGGTTACTTTTAATTGGAATTCAGGCAGACATAACATTCCCTTAAAAGGCCTTTTCTCTCCACCTGCAAAGGGACGCTTATATTTTTTTAAATGAAAAAAAAAACACTCATCAGATTTTA
Organism: Protopterus annectens; assembly: GCF_019279795.1. Classification (NCBI taxonomy): domain Eukaryota; kingdom Metazoa; phylum Chordata; order Ceratodontiformes; family Protopteridae; genus Protopterus; species Protopterus annectens. Next base: position 411,259,962 of record NC_056749.1, read on the forward strand.
TTTTACAAAAATTACTTTCTCTGCTGCAACCAATCAAACCATTAAGAGAGAGAGGGAGAGAGAAAGCCTAAGTTGTTAAGGGAAGACATTATGAAGTATTGCTTCACTATAATGGTGATAACTTAAAACAGTCTTTCTCAAGAGTTAATTCTACCAAGGACAGCAACAGAAGTCAAGAAAGAGACTAACAAAATGTAGTTTTTTTGCTGAAGGCTGGAGGAAAAATAAGTTAATCATTGAGTAAGGTCTATGCTTATGCAATGAGTAATGGAAACTGACAAATTAAGTGGGACAGATTGTCTTTATCTGCCATACCAATCTCCACTTCTGTCATTTTGTATGATGTAGATAAAGTGCCTTCATTAAAGAAGTTTTTTTCACATCTTTTGTTGATTGAAGGTCATTTTGCTATAATATCCCAGATAAATACTTCATATACACACATATATATATATATATATATATATATATATATATATATCTATATATATCTATCTATCTATATATATATATCTATATATATATATATATATATATATATATATATATATATATATACACATACATACACACACACACGCACACACACACACATATATATATATATGCAAATACATATTTATATATATATATATATATATATATATATATATATATATGGGTACATATCACAAGATCGACAACTTAAAACGTCGACAGTTACTTCACCGACAATTCAAATAACCGACATCACAAATCACGGACGTTTACCAGGTAAGGGATGTAAATTCGCTACTCATGCCTACCATGGTTGCATGACACTGCCACACTTACTAAACCATGGTAGGCATGAGTAGCGAATTTACATCCCTTACCTGGTAAACGTCCGTGATTTGCGATGTCGGTTATTTGAATTGTCGGTGAAGTAACTTTCGACGTTTTAAGTTGTCGATCTTGTGATATGTACCCATATATATATATATATATATATATATATATATATATATATATATATATATATATATATATATATATATATAAAATAGCCATGTTTATGGTGCTGTAGCATACGGATTCAGTTTCAAGATATGATCACCCGTCAGTCTGGTATTATTTAGGGATAAGATTTATTTGCTTAATGGTCATCAGGCAGACAGAATTTGGAACAAGCTATAACCCTTTTGCAGTATCTCATAAACAGATGGGAATGTAAGGGCAAAACATTGCATAAAACATCAAACAGAAACTGTTCAGATTTATTTCTTATGTATATTAAAACTTGCATATATAAATGGCTTTTACGTGAGATATTTTTCAAGTAAAATCTAACAGTCACTCTGTCAGCATAAAATAAAGTCAGTAAAGGCACCAACATAAATATTCATATGATTTTAACATTAGTGCTGTAAGTTATGCTTGTGAAATTACTGAAAATTTCTATAATTGGATAGGTTCATTTAAGTAAGCCAGCACAGTAAATGCATACTCGGGCAACTATAAGACAAAGATTTCCCCTCAAGATGTTTTGAAAGGGAATTACAGTCCAAATATACTGCCATCTGACATCACAGTACTGGAACAAATCCTCATGAAAGATATGGATCAGTAAAGTATTACATGACATACTTCCCCTCTTTCCAGAAAACAGTCTATGAAAAATTCAGAAACATTGGGCCTGATTGCAAAAGACTTGCTCTCAGTGTAAATGACAACATACACTGAAAGCAAGACCCTGAGTCACAAGACATATGTGTGTGTGTGTGTGTGTGTGTGTGTGTGTGTGTGTGTGTGTGTGTGTGTGTGTGTGTGTAAGCAGCCTGCAATAAGAAAGTAACACATGTCTCTAGATACTGTGGTTGGCATGTCTCACACAAAGAAATATGTCCAGTCAATGGAAAGATATATGAAAACCAAAAAAATGTAAACCATATTCCAGAAAATGTAAGAGTACAAATAAATGCAGATAAACCAATGCAGAGGGAAAAAAAGATATTTTAAGGTGACATAAAACAGAGGTATAGAAGCTGTGAAAGATAAGCATACCCTTTCATATACAATATCTGAACATAAAAATAATATAACACCAGAAGCAATAGTAAAACAAATGAATGCTGTAGTGAGGCTGTTACTAGTTTCTGGTACTTCACTTAACATAATAGCAATAGTGCCATGACCAAAGTTGCAGAAAGCCAGTTCTTATACTGGTTCAAAACTACCCATGACTCATTCATTTTGAAACAGTAACCAAAGTCAGTGAATGGATAATAAAGTCAGTTTTCATCATACTAAGAGGAAAATGATCCTAGGTGTTAAACTGTCTTATTACAAGGTCACTGGGACTGATAACCATTATAATACTGGAGATTATTTTCTCTGCCAAGTTTACAACCAAAATGTCAGGTACTGTTGATATATTTTATGCCCAAATCATATGATATTGATAAATGTTATTTTTCTGAAATGGGCATATAATAATGAGGAATAGTGTACATATAGACTATTTTCAGGGTGCCTATTATATGATCGAAGATGTAATCCTTCGAATGCGTGTTGATTGAACTTGAAAGCACAAAACAGCAAAATAGTGAAACGGCATATAAGCAATTTCTTTCCCTGGGAAGAAATCACTTGGCCACCTCCATTACTTTGCCATTTTCATCACTGTAGTGTGATCTTGGAGATGGTATATTTCAGTAGGGGGGTGTGGGGGGGCACATCCCCCACATTGGTGGTGTGGTGGGGTGAAGCCCCCCACTTTATGTAATGTTTTGATGTTTTTAGTTTTATTTTATTTTTTTGGTGGAACAGTGATTTTTTTGCCATGGGAAAAAAAATCGCTGTTCCGAGTGTTTGGGATTGTAAGCTTTCACTTACATGGGGGTCGATAAATCAGCATTCGCTTTTTTAAGCATTTGTTGATTTAATATAGACCCTATTTTCATATGTATGTTGCATATACTACACATACAAACACACAAATATATATGTAGAGAGATATCTATATCTAGAAATCTTTCTATACACACACACACACACACACACACACACACACACACACACACACATACAAAGACATATAAGTATATCTATCGACATCTTTCTCTCTCTCTCTGTATATATATATATATATATATATATACACACACACACACACACACACACACACACACACACACACACAAATATGCATGTGTGCATATATGTTTGTGTGCATGTCTCATTAGATATCACTCACAATTGTGAATAATGAAAGAACAATAATTTTAGATCAAATCTAAAATGATTGAAAGCAACAAAAATTAAAACTACAATGCACCCCCACACTGCCCCTGCTAGTTATATATTCCAACTCCAACATCACACATCAGCTGGATATAGAACAATTCCCTTACCCTTCTGCACCATGATCCCATTCAAAAAGGAAAAACTCCATTAAAAATGTTTGCTCATATACAGCATTTGCTGTTAATCACAGCCTAAAAAGTATTATGTCTTATGAGCATTCATCATTTGACCTGCAGCCATTTATATTATTTTCAGACACCTTAGGGTATTATTAAATTAAATGCAATTTTATTTCATGTTGTTATTTCACATTACTGTTTTCATGCTGTTTCCCCCATGTTATATATATTATATTACTATGTTATCAAGTGAGTATATGTTTTTTTTTAATATATACTCCTAGGCTTTGTTTGAAATAGGTCTTGATTTATCAGTTTTTTTCCTTGTTTAACAAACAAACTAATACAAAGGTAAGTGATGCGATCAGTTTCAGATACATGAGCACTGTAATTAACAGTACATTCTAATTAACGTGCAATTCAGAAATGCTAGGCTGGATAATGTAAAGACAGGATTCACTAGGAAAGAAACTGGTGCATGCTGGGAAAGTTCAAATGCAAAACAATATGGTCATGGCAGAATCTAAGATGGATAGACATGCTGAAGTAATGAATGTGAATTTGAATAGACTAAAAGAAGCAGATGTTGACAGGCAAGTCTGAGATATTGAATTCTTTGAGGCTATGAAGAGTTGAACTTATCCAAATGACTGACACAACAATGGCATGTCAGAGGGCATAGGAAATCTGAAGAACTATCAAGTTAAGATTTGCAGAGATCCAAAGATAACACCTTTACCTCATCTACACAGGTAAATGCCTTTCAAAAAAATTGAAAAAAAAATAGGTGTAATTAAAAGGAGACAGTGCCCACATCTTCAGCCTCATCCATACTTAAATCCCCAAAGCCAAAGAAGCCTGTAGAAGTAAGGATATTTATTGATAAAAGACCAGTTGTCTCAGTGGAGAAAATGTGCTTAGTAAGCTTTCTAAGACTCAAAGACAACAGGAACATTATTTACTTTTTTCCAGTCATGTGGAACTCATGAGATTCTAAAGACCAAGCACTGCATCAAAAATATTCTATGCAATATAAGATGTTATATAAGATATAGGTCATTCAAGGAATACAACTGTAAGAAATATAGTCTTGATATGACTGTTTTTTTTTTTCAAAATAGTCTTTATTGCAATTTATATATCAAAACATGTAATCGTGTAAAACAGAAGTTAAAAAATATTGAATGTTACCACACTTAATAAAAACAAAACCAATAGTGATCATAAGAAGTCAAACATCTATACCTACTATAATCACAAGAAAAACTATATACACTGTGCCAATATCTCCATTCTTCTACTAAGAAAACATAAGGCCGCCTTTAATATGTTACATAATCAAAGACAATAAACATAATAGGAAAAAAAATCTTGTTTAATGTTCTAGACTAGTTAGAGAATCCCAGTTTCATCCTATCATAAATCACTTGCTGACATCATCATTCAGCCAGGCGTAAAAAAATAAAATCCCAGAATTTCTGGTTTTCTAGTCTTTTGCGTGGACTAACAGTTATCCATTTTTGAGAGGATATATAGGTAATTGCCAAATTTCTGAAGCCTCCCCACGTTAGCTTGGATCTATCCATCCAATGTTTGGTAATATAAAATTTAATTAATAGGCACATGGTGATCAACACCCTGAGTTTAAGCGTAGTCATAGTAATATTTGTAATATGAAGCAAGGCCATCTCCCAGGTTAATGTTGATTTATAGTAACCCATTTTACTTAGTCTAACCCTAAGGGAATTCCAAAGGTTATGAGCATATTTACAAAACCATAATATATGAATAATATCAGCTTAGGAATATGAGCAATAGGGGCATGCCGCAGAGATAGATGAGTTGAATTTATTCAGATGAAGAGGAGTTATATATAGATTATTTATAATCATAAATTGTGTAAAGGTAAATTTCTTGAAGGGAGAATGTTTGAGAGTAAGAATAATTGATCTCTCTTTCTGTTGTGGAGACAAATTTATACCATGTCTATTCCAATAATCTGCAAATATAATTTCATCTCCCCCTATAAAGGAGGAAAATGCTTTATATGCTATAGAAAGCATATGTTTCTTAGTAATTAAAGTCTGTAGAAATTGAGTGACCACTTGAATTTCAGCATCAGAGCTAAGTTGATTTACTAGAAGGGATGAGGTGAGGTCATGCAATTGCCTCAGTATAATAAGATAAGGTTTGGGCAAAGACAGATTTTCTCTCAACTCCTTTAGAGAAATATGGTTAAGTTTATAGAGCTCCCATAATGTACAATCCTTAATAAGAGGAAATTTATTTAAATTTATCATCTGACCCCCCATTTTGATATTGGGATTAAGATGAAAAGGCTGGAAGAAAAGGAGGGCTTTAGTTAAGCCCATAGATTTAAATAGTTCCTGGAAATATTAATAAGACCTTTTAATATACCGTGTAATTTGAATTCTTTGATAGAAGTTTTTGTTAGGAAAGGTAGAGATTTGGGATTAATCCCAATACCAACCGCATAATTGTACCATATTTTAATCCATAATGGAGTCCAAAATAGGGATTCAGGGGTATGTCTGGAGATAGCCAAGATTCTATTGGCCTGAATAATTCTGTAATATAAAATGAGGTTGGGCATTGCCATACCTCCCTTCGATTAAGGAAGCGTAAGTCTATAGTACGACATTCTAACCGATTTTGGGTACCAAACAAATTTAACGATCTCATTTTGCATATTCTTAATAAAGGTAATTGTTACTGAGGATAGGGATGAATTAAACTGGTAAAGAATTTTGGGGAGTATATTCATTTTGACAATAGAGATTTTAGAAAGTGTAGAAAGCTTTAATAACTGCCATATCTTCATATTCTGCGATATAGACGTCCAAATCTTAGATAAGTTAGATTGCAGGATAGAGGAATATGAATGGTCATAAGAGACACCTAGATAGACTAAATTTTGTGAGGTACGTGTGGGCAATATTGGAAATAGATGAGGTTTATAAGCTGCAGGATTAATCTGGAAAATAAAGGATTTATTAGTATTTATTTTGAAATCTGAAACTATAGCAAAAACATCTAAGGAATTAAACAATTTCTTGGCATCTCTGGACAGGTACATAAAGTAAAAGTTAAGATCATCTGCAAAAGCAGTAAATCTGATATCTAAATTACATACTCTAGGGATAGCATGGTGAGATTTCTGTACAACATACAACAGTAAAACCTCTAAATATAAGTTAAACAAAAGAGGAGAAAGGGGGCACCCCTGTCTGGTACCATTAGTTATCTTTATGGGATTCGAATATTTACTATTTATATAAAGATAATTATATGAGGTCTTGTACAATGCTTTGATCAAGCTAATGAATTCAATAGGGAGATCAAATTTTGAGAGTGCCATAAATAGGAATTCCCAATTGACCCTATCAAAGGCCTTACAAGCATCCAATATCAGGGCATATCTAAGATTTTGGTCTTATTTGGTTATTTTTATAAACGATTCTAATAGTAGGGTATTATCCCAGGTATGTCGATTTCTCATAAACCCAGCCTGTTCTGGAGAAATTAGATCTTTCATTACATTTTTTAATCTATTAGCCAATAGGGAAGAGAGAATTTTGATATCAACATTCATTAGTGATATCGGTCTATAGTTATTAGGGTTGGTAGTATCAGAGAGATCTTTGGGAATCAGAATAGTTTTGGAATAATTAATGTATGGGTCCGAAAAACCGTTTGTAGCACAGGAATTAAACAATTCAAGCAAGATAGGGGCTAACATAATTTTAAAAAATTTATAAAATTCCGACGGAAATCCATCTGGTCCAGGGGCTTTACCTGAATTCAAGCTGTCAATAACTTCAAGAATTTCTTTTTCAGTTATCCGTGCAGATAGTGATTCTTTCTGCGATTCGGTCAATTTCGGAAAGTTAATTCCATCCAAGAATCCCTTCATCTCTTCCTTTGTGGTCACAAAGTTACTATTAGTGAAAATCTCAGAGTATATTTGATGTAGTAGCTGAATAATTGATTCCTCTGATCTATAAGTGTGATTATTATATTGAAGACAGGTTATCCTAGGAGACCTGGATGAATTAAGAATTATTTTCACAAGAGCTTTAGAAGGTGATTGTATATTTTCTGAAAATTTCGCTATATATCTAAATTCCCAAATTGAAAGATTAGACTGATGGTAGTCAAATAGCTCTTTTTGTTTAGCAATCAAATCTTTCTCTGTGTCCTCCGAGTAATTATCAATCAGTTTTCTTTCTAGATAATTAATGTCTCGTAGTAACTGGGTTAATTTATTAGCACGCATTTTTTTTTGAAAGCTCGCTCTTTTAATATAGATACCCCTAAGTACAGTTTTCGCTGCTGCCCATCTGATGTCATAGGGGATATTTTCATCTTGATTCATTTCGAAAAGATCATTAAGAATTACTTCAATCTCATTAGTCAGAGACTGATCTTTCAAAAGATTACAATTAAGTGACCAATTATAGGTTTTATGTACTACAATATGAGCTAAATTTATCTCCAGGTCTATTTTCGAGTGGTTAGAAAGAAAACGGGGTTCTATTGAAAATTGAATTTTTCTATTGATAAAGTAGTTTGAGATTAAGAAGTAATCAATACGCAACCACGAATGGTGACATTTAGAAAAATACGTGAAGTGATTATTTTTATATTCAGGGGAATTAATATTAAAAGCAATCGTATCAACTAAATCAAAATCTTCAATCAAATCTATCAGGGCTTTGCAATTAACTGGGTTCTCAGATCTAGATCTACCTGTACGGTCTACTTGAGGGTTGATCACCATATTCCAATCTCCTCCAATTATGAATTTATGGTTGGGGAATTTAAGAAGGAAATTATAGATAATCATCACGAAATCTGACTGATCTGAACGCGGGCCATAAATATTAAGAAATAATATTGGGTAATCTAATGATTTTAGCGAGCAAGTAAAAAAGCACCATCGGCCCTCTTGATCACTCCCTTTCAAGATAATTTGTGGTTGAAAGGCTTGTTTGATAACTATTGCCACACCTTTAGAATTACTAACAGAGCCGGAAGAAATAATATCCCTAATCCAAGATTTCCTGGTTTCATTAGTCCATTCAGTATTTAACAGATGAGTTTCCTGTATAAAACACACTTCAGATTTAGCCTTGAGCAAGAGATGCATTACTAGGTTTTTTTATCCTTGTTATTGAGTCCTCTCACATTCCACGATGAAACTGAGATACTACTATTTACACTAGACATATGTGAACAAAAAAGTAAATAAAATCATATCTAGATCTAACTATCTGAGTGTATAAAGTTAAGGAAACATCAGTTGGCAAAGAGTTACTATAAATATTTATAACTCGTACAATTGAGGCAGCGTTCAGAAGATATATGGCACACAAATCCCTCAATCCTATCCCTGTGCTTAACCACCCTACTATAGCAATTGAGGGAGTGCATGAGAGATATATCCTAGGTAAGTCTATTGATGAATAAAATATAAACTTTTTAATCCTAAGAAGTAAAATAACAAGAATACCATATTTACAAAAATCATACAAAGTCCTATCAAGCCCAAGTCCGGACATCAAATCCCTAAATCCTCCTATTAGTCTCCAGTATGTTTATAAAGTGTATAAAACTAGAAAAATAGCATAACATAAGATTTACTTTAAGATATATTTCAATATAAACGTTACTGCACTATGTACATCATTTAAAAATAAACAAGGGGAGAATCTTCATATAATCGATGTTAGCTTCCGTTAATACTTATGCTATTTAAGAGAAATAGCCAAATGACAGTAAACCAATATTTAATTTTTATCGGAATATACAGAACCGACCATTACAGCATTAAAAAGCTGTGTTAGATATAACAAAGCAACAGGATATCAATATGAGGTATTTTAAGTTTATAGGTATTGTTCAATCTACCATCAATATTGGTTTAAATTGGTAGTATACCTCACTTACAGATTGCGCTTGTTGACTATTAAGCACAATTTTAGAGTTATTACTAACTGCATGTATGCACTTTGAAGTGTACGTACAGATATTGCTGCATAAAGCATTTGAATGAGAAGGTGTTTGTGAATGTGTGTGTGTATGAGTATGCGAGTGTATGCAAGTATGTGTATGTGAGTATATGCGTGTGCGAATGTGTATGTGTGTGTGCGTGTATATAAAGGTGGGGGTACTAATGTGTATGTATATGTGAATGTGTGTGTTTTAGTTTCAAGTACGAGATAACTAAAATTGGTATGGCAACTGAATTAACATATAAAGCATAGAACACTTGCATCTCCTTGTAAAACGGATACGGGGGATATTCTCAGTTTAGAGAGTGCAGCAGGTAATTCTGCTTGAGTGTCACCTCTAAAGGAGTCCTCAGGCATCAAGAAGACACATATCCAAGGTTCCTGTAATCTATTTGGAGGGATCCAAGTTAAAATGTTTAAAAAAGACCGCTCTGGCTTCGTTTAGAGATGATATGGAAAGTTTATGATCTTGGTATACGAAGGTCAGTGTAGCGGGAAATTTCATCTGAAACTTGATTTTCCGCTGAATGAGATCAGCGCAGAAAGGAACCAGTTTGCGACACATTTCTCTTATTTCTAGGGGAAGATCCTGTGAAATTATAAGAGGTTGATTATTCCAAGTAAGTTTTCTGGTTTTCCTAAATGCTGCCAAAATAGCTTGAACGTCTTGAAAGTTTAACAGCTTCACATATACTGGTCTTGGCGTAGAGGATGATTGTTGTCTTTGGAGCGCTCTATGTGCTCTTTCAATGTTAACTTTATAATCAGGATTCGTTTCTTTGCATAAGTAGGTAAAGATCTGGGCAGCAACATCAATCAGTTGAGAAGATTCATATTTTTTGTTTAAACCTCTGATAATTAGGTTATTTCTTCTACTTCTTGCTTCCAGATCTACAAGCTTAGCTTGGATAGCACTGATGGTTTGGTCTTTATTCTGAAGAGAATCCTTTATAGATTGAATCTCAAACTCATTTGTTTTAGATCTCTCGTCCACAAAATCCAGTCTGTTAATTATTTTATGAATGGTAGAGTCGAATGTATTAAATTTGGCTGACAGTTCTTGAATAGCCTCCTGTAAAGGTGCGAGAGCACATTTTAGTTCTTCCATAACTAGGGTATTTTCCACTCTTTGCCTGATCGGTTCTTTGGAATTGGAATTGTCCGTTATTGATTTGGATGATCTCAGTCTTTTAACGTCCTTTTCAGGGGATGTAGTAATGGCAGAAAGCTTAGATTTAGTGGTTTGTGTATCCATGCCTTCAGGGTCCTTGGCCGTTTTATTCATTTTTATTTGCGAAATTGTCGTTTCGGGAGCTGTCACTAAGGATGGTGCTGGAGATCAGGCCTCTAATGTTCCACGTGCAGGAGCGATAGCGCACAGCAGGTAATCAATAAGAACTCATAACTACATTTAATGTAGTTCAATTAGACTAAGTAATGTTCACCACAACCAAAAAAAAGTTGAGCTATCGCAAGGAATGTAGCCTGCCTGTATTTGCGAAGTTAAAGCAGTGCAATCCGGTGGTAAGACCTGGAGCTGTAAGGAGAGGGTATCACTCAGACGCCCACCATCTTGGAACCTCCTAGTCTTGATATGACTGTTGAAGTTAGAAAACAACAGGATCACAGTGACATACTGTAAAATGTGCTTAAAAGACTGAAAGAAAATGCACTAAACTTATACAAAGAAACATGTGAACCTGACATATGTGCACTTGAATTAAATGTTTTTATATTCTTAAGCAGAGCAATGTTATCAGACCAAAATAAAAGATAAGCCACACACAAAGTGTCACTTCCAATGAACAGCAAGGAATTAAAAAGCCTGGATTCATGTCATTCAGTGAAACCATCTACAAATAAATCCACTAATATCAAATTCAAAGTACTGAGCAACATATAGAAAAAATGACACACACACAAAAAAAAAATATTGTTGCAAAGGGTAAGCCCACTGTCACCCCCCCCCCCCCCCCCATGTGTGTGTGTGTGTGTGTATGTGTAAACTCTATATTTAGGCAGTTGCAAAATTAGGGAAAATACCTAAAAAAAATTACAAAATTACAAATCACATCTACAACACTTCAGTGATAAAAGTAATAATTGTAGTAGAATGCAAAGTCCACCAAATGTTTCAGGATAAAAGCAAAATGTGCTCACCAAACAATCCATTTTCTGTCTTAGAGGTTTATTTATCCTATTTCCATTAACTGTGTATATTCTCAGAAGCTTGATAGGTAAGATAAACTACAGCTCAATATTTTTTAGACATTTTAGTACCATCACTGCACCAGTAAAAGAGCTAAAGAGCCCTAATGAGAAGTCTAAATTGTCAGAGAGATGTCAATAACATGTAAAGAAAGGATGAAACACAAAGACCGTAATGACATATTTTGACCCATAGTGTGAGACAGTGCTAGAAGCATATGCCAATGAAGTAAGCCTGGGGCAATTGTAAGAATGTTTCAGAAAAACAAACAAAAGGTTGTTTCCTATGCTAGCAGATCATTGGCAGATGTGAAAACGAGGCTTTCATAAGCAAAATACAGAAAAAGAAAAAAAATAGTGGTAGTAAGAATTGGAAGCATTTTGTTTCATATATACTTTTTAGGACAATCGTTTGCAATGAATGGTGGCTTCATGTCAGTTCAGGCTAATGTTATTGACCCCAAATAAAGAAATCTGATTAGAATAAAAGGTTGGCTATGAGGGTTACAGTAACATCCCCATCACTTTAAAGTGTAGTATAATGTATAACTGATGACAGTTTTGCCTATTGATGCTTATCTGTTTGGAAATAATTTTGACTGAGGCAGACGTTTTACCTCTAAACCACAAAGAACTCAAGTGTATATAAGGAAATGGAAATATACTTTTCTTTAAATATCTCTGTATCTATGTATGTACATATATCTATTTCTATGTATGTATGTATATGTGCATACACATACATATGCATATAGGCATAATGCATGTCATTGAGCAGGGTTTCTTGGAATTCTGAAAGTCCATTGAAATCTGACTCTCTGAATGCTATAAGTGCTTAGAGCTGGATTTGCTCCCCAGCAAGACCAGTCTTAAAGCCTGTCCCTAAGGTTTGCTGAATCCAGTTTTACTGGATTGATTTTGAAGATTCAGAAGTCAATGAAACCTGTGAAAGCTGACACGAGAAATAAGATCATACATATATTTTATATATAGTTCCACTCCAAAACATTGAAAGTACAAAATTGTGAAGGTACAAAATGTTACAACTCAAGATATTGAAACCAATTTTATGCAGGAAGAGGTGCTGCACCCATATCCATTGCTAATTATATATACCAACTCTGGGATTGCACAACAGTGGGGAAAGGGTAAATTACACTTTAAACATTTTGTACATTCAATATTTTGGCATGGGGTCATATACATACACACACACACACACACACATACACACATATATATATATATATATATATATATATACACACACACACACACACACACACACACACACACACACACACACACACACACTCACACACACACATATATATTAGAGTATTGCCATCAGTGTGTTAAGTTAAAAAAATGGGGTTTTACAAGCCAAAGCAAGAGGGGAGTGATCAGTGATTATACTTGAACTGTTATGCCCTGGGTTTGAAACCAAGGCTTACTGAAGCATTAATACTGTAGTAGGACTGACTCAGAGGGTGGTCACTAACACTATTACTTGGCTATATGTCACGTTTTGTGTACTGCAAGTTCATGGTGTTCAGAAGAGGTAGTCATCATGGTATTGGATTGGAAGCACACCTGTTTTATACATTTCTGAATCACTCAGCCATGTTTAACAAAAATTATGTAATCAGTATCTCACAGTTGTATCAGAAACCCCATTTCAATACCATTATGCATTCCTTTGTATATGATGCATACCAAGATAATTTTATCCCATTATGGCCATGCCTCCTTCTTGCATGACACCACTTTCTGAGATATTTTCTGCAGTTCTGAGTGTTGTGTTTGGATATCAGCCATTGTATTTTGTTTTGTTTTGTTTATGTTTTTTTTTATTTCCATTTTTAATTGTATGGTGCTTCATTGCAGGCACATTAGTAAACTTGAACTTTGAACTTTAAAGGTGAATTGCCTGACATTCATGAGGTGGCTCTGCTTTCCCTCTTCACTAGAATAACACCATATGGAATCTAGAGACGAGCCTATGATGGAAGGATATCAATAAAGTTGTGAGGTGTTCACACGGGGTCATGACAGAGGATAGCGGAAGAGGATAAGGTTTATAATAGAATGATAGAAATAAAGTTATCAATAAAATTAAAGTGAACACAAAATGTGGAATATATATGGTTGTGTACATCTTATGTAGAATGTTAGAGGGGCAGCAGAGAATAACATTAGCAAAAGCTATTAGAGCATAGTTAACTGAGACAGAATTGAACCAGTATGTATTAAACTTCTTTACCCACTATATATCAGGGAGGAAAAAGGTAGTAAACATATTCAGAACTAGAGGAGGCTCATCCTATTTCGGACTGTAATTTAATTGCTGTATTAGAACAGGGGAAATTGGAAAGTGTGTTGTTAAAACAATTTGAGAAGGAAATTAGATGGGCAGTTAAAAAGAAGGATATGAGGGTTCCTTTGTTCCATTACAGTGGACCACTGAAAAAATTGCAAATAACCTAGGATGAAAAAAAAAAGTAATAGTTAATGTATATATAATTAAAAGCATTTGACAGTGTTGTTTATTATGCTGCTTATAGTTTTAGGAAGCATGGTGGTGAGCAGAGCTTTAGTGGCTGTTTAATTGTGTATCAGATGAAAATTGTAAGGGTTATGATAACTTTTTAGGGGATAAAATTAGACACTAATGGGGTATCAAACAAGGGTGCCTAATACGTTTTTTGCTGTTCACTGTTGCATGAATATATTGGTGAAAACGGTTAAACTTAAAATGGGTAGAAAACTGAATGATTTATAGAGTGTTTATTTCTTGTGTGAGAACTTACATGGATAACGTGATTTCAATCAATGAAGCAGAGAAATGAATAGAGGAGAAGAGTTAAGGTAATGAAAGTTGTGCATAAAATACATGGGATGAAAATGAATAAAGAAGAAAATAGTGGTTTTGGAAAGAAAAGAACATCAGAGATAGAAATGATATACAAAACGTGGTGTTTTAGATGTGAGGTTAGGGGAAAAGGTATGAATGGAACATGGGAGGAGAGATTCTGGCAAGATGAAAAAGGTTAATCAAATATGCTACTAGATACAAAGGTGATGTTAAGTGAGTTTGTACTGTTAGGATTAAGCGCATATGCCATTATTCCTAAAGCTGTTGAACAATACATTTTACAATTCTGTTTTAGTATTATATGTGGATTTGGGATGAAACCAATTAAGAGGTATTTTATAAAAGGGAGAATTTGTATGAGTCAGCCCATTTCAGGTTTTGTCTCTTTATGGTTGTGTTTCAGGCAACAACACAATGGAAGAAGATTAGTAATTTAGCTGGGTTACTAAAGTTAAAGCATGTTAGGGTTTGGGAAACATAGAAGGAAGTAAGAAGACAGAAGGCTATGTTGAAAATTATTAAATAATTATACAAAAGGGGGGGCTAGAAATGGTAATGTGGAGAATGTTTTATTCCTAGCATGAGATGTAATAGGAACATGTTAGAGAAGTCATTCAGAAAATAGTTGGACTAGGCTTGAAGGAGACATACCACAGCTGTTAAGAAAAGAATGAGAAAACTAAGTAGAGATTTTTTCCTGGAGATTGCCTTATTTGAATATTCCAATAAAAGGTTAATAAGATACAAAGCTGTAAAAGAACATTTTTGCAATTACCAGAAAAGCTTACAAGTATTGCAAACAATAAAACTTCATTTATGATACATGGAAGTATGAATAAAGTTTGTCAGACATTACAAAATAAGTTTTTTTTCTTTATTGCATAAAGAAACAAACAGTGCAAACCATCCAGCTACCTTAGAACATTGGTAAAGTATGCACTGAATGCATTAGGTATATTCAGAAGCAATGTTTCATAGGATGAATGGTAATAGGAACTGCAACATACAAGAAAAAGTGTAACATAGAGAAATAAAACGATCACTCTTATGCCATAGAATATGCAGGTATAATAAACAGTTAAACAGTTAAAACATATTAGGCATCTGTACTATAGCAATAGTAAATATACATAGGGTAGCCTGAATCTTAATACTAATGGGCATTTCCTATAATGGCTTGTCCAGGTAGTTAACTGTGATCTCCAACAATTTTCTTAAAACTGCCCCTGTCATCCCAATATTTCATCAGAATCATCCCCTCCTTCCCATTTCCTTGTATTACAAAGCAGTCCTGTGTACCTCCTTAAAAATCTCACCTATCTGTGTAGAGTTGCTCTTATGTGCCCCCCCCCCCAATGTGGTAAATGTATTAACAAGTTATCTCTAATATCTGAAGGAGCCACATTTTCCGAGATATTAATAGTGATGCCCATTCCAGGAAGACCAGTATCCATATATTAACATCAAATGGAAATAATTTCTCAATCACTTCCTTCCAAATAAGCACCCATAGGACATCTACCACAGAGTAATTTACCTCATAGTCCAAAGTGAGTGCATGCCATGGCCGCTGTCCTTTCTGGAGTCCAGTACCCCTTAAAACTAGTCTATATTGATGAACTAAAAACCTAGGAAACCTAGTCAGCATATGCAGGATGCACACCTGTGTCATAAGGACATTTTTGTTTAGTCTCTGGGAGAGTAAATGTTTGACTTCCATAAAAAGGATCTTTGTCATGGCCTTGTATTCCTTAACTCATTACATCCGAGTGACGCCTCCAGGTGCATCTGCAGTTACCTCCTACTACTCCTCTAGGCGTCAAATGTTGCTTGTTCATACTGCATTAATAATTCCAAAACCATGATACATACAAGGTATCAGAGCATTTAATCTTGAAGCATTCATGATGGCAAACACAATTGTAATGATATTTGACCTATGTCAGTGAGTATTTCTTAGAACTGTAAGGTGATAACTTCATTTTTTAAAGATTCAAGCCATGCCCACAGGGAGTTAAAGGTACACACTCAAAAGAGTTGTACTGGAGGGAATGAGTTGTAACAAATAATAATCCAAAATACTGTGATATCATAAAGGCATTAATAGCTAACATGCTGGCAACCTCCTTGCTTGTGGGCAGAGGCGGTAACAATCAAAAAGTAAAGCTAAACATTGTACAGTTACCAGTAAGGCCATGGGAGCCAGTCACATCTTGGATTAGAAGTATCACTGCAGAACTCTTTTCTTTTGTAGACTTCTAGTCACTCGTTCTGTATTAGCTTCCATGGTGAAGCAAAGGTATTCTTCTTGTCTGGCTGCTAGGGGGAAAAGTTACTTGCTAGAGAATTTTCCTGCAGGTTAGCTTTGGTCAAAGAAAGAAAGAAGATGGAGACAATCTATTCTTGATCAGTTCTTTATTCAGTGCAGTTATGGAGATGAGCACCTTCTGAGACAGTGTTCAGCTGAGCTGTAATTTATCATGAACCATGTAAGGCTTACTGGCAGAAAGAATGTAGTTTTAATTCATGTTTATGTGCAACAAGCTGAAGTCTATGCTGCTGCTGCTAATAGACCAAGGCCAAAAAGGAGAAGAGTTTTCTGACCCTGGTTAACTTATTATAATCTGCATGAGACTGAAATTGTAGAGCACTACAGGGTAGATAGCGACACACTACAGGAACTCTACAACCTCTGTCATCCTCAACTCAGACTCAGGGCAAACCAAGGGGAACCAGTACCAGTGGAGACAAAGATATGTGTAGCACTTAGAATTTTAGCTACAGGAACCTTTCAGAGACCAACAGGGGACATTCTGGGGGTGTCACAGGCATCAGCATCTAGGATCCTCCATCAAATCAAGGATAAGTGTCTGGCGTGTTTCTCCATGGGCCTCTGCTGAAAATCGGCTTCATTCCAAGTCAGACTTTTCCTGCTAAACACATGTTAAATAAATAAATAAAATAAAATAAAATAAAATTCTTGAATGCTATGCTCCAATATGTCTAATTCAGACCCTCAAAACCCCAGAAGATCAAAGACCACATCACTGAGATGAAATGAACAAAAACCCAGTTCAGAGAAAACCGAATCAACAACGGTCTTCCCACGGTAAGTAATTATGCATTTATAAACTCGCAAAACCTAAACTGCACCATCCTCAACCCACCCACAACCCCTAATGTGGGGGACTGTGCCCGCACACCCCGCTAACTAAATATACTAACTCCAAAATTGCACTACAGTTGTGAAAAGGGCAAAGTTCACCTTGTTGGCCAATAGGTTACTTACCCTAGGAAGATCTGCATTGTTCCGGTCTTTCGCTGAAATGGGTTTTCATTCATTTTGTCTCAACCATGTGGTCTTCGATCATCTCAGCTTTTGATATTGCCAGGTGGACCCACTCCAACATGCTAGTAGCCACATGGATGGTGCAGTGGTGCAGTGGTAGCATTGTCGCTTCACAGCAAGAAGTTCTCCGGTTCAATTCTCGGCTGGAGCGTCTTCTGTGTGGAGTCTGCATGTCCTCCCTGGGTTCATGTGGGTTTTCTCTGGGTACTTCATTTTCCTCCCACATTACAAAGAGATGCATCTGGATCATTTCTCCATGGGCCTCCGCTGAAAATTGGCTTTGTTCCAAGTCACACTTTCCCAGTAAACAAGTGTTAAATAAATAAATAAAATATACTTTTCCCATACTTCTGAGGACAGGGCCACAAATATGCAAGAGTTCCACCTTGTAGCACACTATCTTGAAGCACTGGGTGCTATAGATTGTACACATATAGAAATCAAGGCACCACCCAGGGTACAGAGAAGGGTCTACATCAATAGAAGGGGCTTCCACTCCATTAACTGCCAAGTCATGAAATGCTAAGAGAATCATGCTGAATGTGTGTGCTGGCAACCCAATAGTTACTACAGCTCACATATCTGGCACACTTCCCAACTGTATCAGATATTCACTACGGGTGATATCCCACAGGTCAATTTACTGAGTGATACAGGTTATGCACTAGAACTGTGGCTGATGATGCCGATCAGAAATATGCACACACACACACCAGAAAAGCACACATACCCAGTGAAGAATATCTTAATGTGGCAAACAAACTAGAAATATCATATAGACTGTGTTTGGGCTGCTGAAACTGTTGTTCCTGTGCATAAATACATCTGGAGTAGCCCTGCAGTATAATCCATGTACGTGTACTGAAATCGTCATCATTTGTGCTATGCTTCACAACATCATCCTGAGAAAACAGCTTCAGCAGGATCAACAAGGGGAAGGGGCACACATCCCACCACCAATGGCAAGGTCACCACAGCCATACCCAGGTGAGGAATCAGAGGAGGAACCATCAGCTGCTGTGGGTACAGGCAGATGTAGGCATTTTTAATATGCCCTTGCATTGGCTACGAGGCAATGAGTAGCACACTCACTCACCACCTAAGGGGCTAAAACCTTCATGCTGTGCACATACATATAGTAACACTGATGCAAGGCAATGCTCACAACCTTTACCTACCAATGTAATGGCTGTGTACTTCTAGCATCAGACACAAGGATGCCCAGGACCATGACCCATAGCCTGCCACATCTGGCTGTGAACACCTCAACCACTGATGGAGCAGTGGAAGTAGTGCCACCATGGGAGCATGATCAGGCATAGCCACATCAGCTAATATCAGATGATGTGGCTGACCTATGCACACATGGATGCCATCCCCCTCCCAGCAGATGTTCCATCACAGACACTGCTCATTCCAATGTGTCATTCATCTGATTCATTCAAATAGTAACATGATGGAGGCAGTCATGCATGTCAGCCTGTGCCACATCTACAACCCTAAGCATTTCTCTGGAGGACCTATTGGAATGTGCCTGTGCCTCCATGATGGCCCTAAACATATGTCGAGTGGTACAGGATAACACACCTAGATCAGGTGGAGGATGGACAGCAGGCCTCCTCTGAGCACCGGTAACAACCCTCCTGCATGGCACCTTGCACACAATTTGGTTACAGACAGAGTCAACAGGCACTGAAGCCGCAGTAACCACACTACCCTGATCAAGTGTTTCACCCTCCACCGATATCTGAGGGCTCAATGGAATGGGTTGGCATAAGCCTACTGGCTGTGTCTAATGGAATTACAGGGGATAGCTGAATATCAACCTCAGTGTCAGATTCAACCTTTGCACTCCCCTGGCTGTGCCTCTGTTTGGCCACCATCATCACACTTCCACTGTCAGGATCACTTGTGATAATAAGCATCAAACATAGGAAGGAAATCAATGCCCACAATACTACAGTCCAATATATGCTAAAAAACTAACAGTGGTGCTACTATTAAAGACAGTACAGCAGTACACACAACAGTCCTGATACCCACATTGCAAACTAAACATTTCTTTGAACTGCTCATCAGTACTGACACAAAAATATTTGGTTTACCATGTGCAGATGATTGTAAGTTCCCTATGGCGCATGGCCCTGGAAGAAGTTAAGCAAAAGGTAAGGACACCATCATCACAATGAACAGCAACATAGGGGGTTAAAACTTCTTGCTCTTTATTTGTCCATTAATTATACTTTTAACAAGAACTTGGATGATGCATCCACGCCAAGCCCATGTTTAATCTACCAGAATGAGTTGTTAACGGTATCACTCTACAGCTATCTCCCCAAAAGAAATATAATGTTAAACAGAACTTAAGTATTGCTGTCAATATTTTACTATACAAGAAGCATTTAACAAATGAGATAGGTAAGCCAACCTGGAAGCTCCTGCCGGGCCTTACTTGTTTGCCCTGAAACAGCAGCACCAATGTCAATGACATGCTGTTGTACACTTTCCAGTGAGCTGTCTGGATCCCTGACAGTGGACAGGAACTCTTCATTTAGTGTCAGTGATGTCTCTGTACAGACCACCCTGGTAGCCATCTGTTCATGGGTTACTGCAGCTGCTCTCCTCTGGGATGATGAAATCATGTCAGTGGCCCTATGGTGCACCTGATCATATGTCCTGCTCAGGCTATCTACTACATTCACATCAGGCACTATCTGCTGCCAAATATTCATTCTGCAAGACATCCCCATAGCCCCTCTCAAACAGAAAGGCACCACATCACCTAAATTCTTCCATAATTACTTTATTCTCAGGGTCACTGAAGGGGGTTTGTGAGGATTGGGACAACTGGGTGACACAGTCCTAGGTAACATAAAATACAAAAGTAGGATAATACACAGAGGTATCACATAAATAAAAGTCCTGCTTTGTTATAGTGTGTAAATGGCAGCATTTGCCTACTACCCACTAGAGAAGCATAAAACAGTCAAGATATTCAAATATTAACAAAAAGGAAGTGTGTGGTGGTAACATATTACAATCACGCACAAAGCAAAGTTGGATCCAAAGCAAGGAGAGTAACAACAGCAATAGCAAATTTTATTTGTGCCAACACAGAAATGCAACTTGGCTCTCCCATCCCCAAAACAACAGGCAGATGACACATTTTGCTAATAAACCATCACTGAAAAGCTAAATATGCTATCAAATAAACTATCCCTGAAACATGTACACATTTACCACAGAACATTCCATTTTATGCAATTGTCAGTCATGTTTACCTGTGGCCAGCACTCCCCTAGAGGTGTGTTTGGGGCATCCTAGAAGGCTAAAATAGGGCATTAACATTTCATAAAAATAACAACAGAAGCGTGTAAAGAGAAAAAACAGTTGTAACAATAGCACTTGTGATGACAGTTAATAAGGCTGTGCATCCAAGGAATTAAAGTGCCATGAGAAACATGCCTGTGCCATCAGTACATGTCTAAGAAGTGCATACAGATAAAAGTAGCATTTGTTAATGCATGTATGTATGTATGCATATATATATATATATATATATATATATATATATATATATATATATATATATATATATATATATATAAACACATTTTTCTTATTGGCATTTTTCAGGAATATACTAGACATGCTAAAATGTAAGCATACCTTATCAAGATCAGTAGTTTTCTGTGCAGATAAATCCCAAAGTAATATCTTTTTCTGTGTCATCCACATAAATAATTCTCCTTGCCTTCAGGTTCCCTAGCTACATGGCTCCCTTTTTATAGTGTAGATTCAGGACTGTGAGCATGGTAAATATGCAAATGAGGTGTGAAATCATTAGAATTGCTGAATCCACAATACTTGGCTTGGTTACCAGATGTAAACTTACTGCAGGAAGTCCATTGGTATTTGTTGCTAATGGATTGCAACTGTGAATGATTACTGCTAGGGAGAAGGAAAACACATCAGCAAATCAGACTCCCTTGCCTCCTGTGAGTGTGTCAGCAATGTTAGACTTACAAAGTATAGAAGTAATTGTATCAAGGTTTTAAATGTAAGTAAGCAGCATACATTTCAGTTTCTGTTCAGTAACATCCAATCTCCCCTTCATTTCTTGACAACTGTATATTAGTGCAATTTAATATCCTCACACATTTTAAGGACAGTGAAACAGAATGCCTTACAGACTGTACGTCTCAGATTACTGGTCTGATAAGACAGGAAAGAGCAACAGATAGAGAGATATAAGACAGAGCTGCATTTAAGCAAGCAATAGGGATAAATGGTTGTATGGCCACTCAGTGCACTACATCTGAAATTAATACATGTACACACAACTGCCATATGTTTTGTTAGCGCTGTGGGCAAAGTTGCAATTGGCTGTATGCACAATGATTTTAATTCTCTACTGCAAAGCTGTTTGTGTGGCAAAGAGGGATAATACACCCTTACTGTGTTTTGAAGGTTCAGTGGACTGAGAGTTCAAATCCAGAACTGTGTAAAAATATTTCATGTGCACTAACATAAATTTTGTAGTGCTTAATCAATTTATTTTTCATTTAATCTAATCTGTCCCCTTTTTAATGCCAGTGTTTATGCAGTGTGCAGCTTAGTGCAAACAAGGGAAATGGAGAAACACAATAAATGTCAGGTTAAAATGTGTTTATATCATTTGCTCAAAGCTTAGCAGTTTGCAAACCTGGACTAGTGACCCACACAGTAAGCAGATGTAATGCCTGTGGACAGGACATAGTGCAATGGTAAAAAAGATACATTGTTGCAGGTTTTGCTTTCCATCGCACAACACCACTAAGTGACACTGCATGGAGGTTAGCAAGTTTCCCTAACACCTACAGCCATCAAACACCTGTAGACAGGATGCAGACAGTCAACAATTTCAAAATGGATACATTATATTCATTCTGTTGGGCACTGTGCAAACATGCTAAGTGGTGTTGTATGGCAGTTATGACACAGTTACCTCCAAGGAATGCTGCTTAAAATGCCCCACTCCATTAACATACAGTAACACATAATGAATGAAGTGTAAAGTATAATTTCATTGCATTATCACTACTTATTTAAACGTATTCCATACACCTGGATTCAAACCCCATATCATCTGGGCTCAAAAAGAAATGTGTCAATGCATTTACACCTACTGCCACAGAGTCAACTAAGCAGCAGGTGTGTCATACCCTCAGTACTGAGAATTCTTAGAATTTTAGCACTGATGATCATGCTTGCTTGCTGCTTAAATACACACAACAGGAAAAGTAGTAAAAATGTGTATCTTGCATCCACAAATACTTTGCCAACCATCGAGCAAACCTACTGCTCGGTGGTGCACTTTGCAAGGTTTACTGTCTATTTAGTGCTCATGACATGAAACTACATGTGGAAACAGAAAGGCCTTATTTAAAAAAATGCCAAATTTTTACAATGCAGCCATTGGTTACCTCCCCCCATGCACTGCAACCCTGGTCACTCAGTACTTGTTCACAAATATATTAACTACACTACAAAATTAACAACAAATGTTGTATTATATACCATACCCATCTTTAGAATGACAATGGACATTCAGATTCTCCAATACTTGTAATGTGGACACCTGTTTGAATATAGTTTGTAAAGCTGTCTCTTAAACCATACCCACACATTGGAACACAGTCACCAAATACTACACATTACAAGCTTATCACTCTGGTAATATGCAGAACTTGAAATATCATGACAGTTGAATATGCCTACATATCCATTTCATGCAGGACTCCCAACAGTTTACAGTATCTCCAACATCTCTGATTTCATCCACTATAAGTTGTCCTGCAGCCTTGTAAAAGTCAGACGTGCCATGGTGCTTGCATAAAGTACTGAATTCTTAGTCTGTGTACTTAGGTAGGGGTTCTGTTTTCACTGCAGTCAACTGGGAGATGTGTGTTTGTTGGTGTGTGTGTGTGTGTGTGTGTGTGTGTGTGTGTGTGTGTGTGTGTGTGTGTGTGTGTGTGTGTGTGTGTGTGTGTGTGTAGTCAGAGGAACATAAATGTGTACCAGACAGTCACCACTCCAATCCCATGGATTGCCAATATTTTGTCATTTGCACATGCCTACACATCCATTTCATGCAAGCCTCCCAGCATCTTCTCTCCAACATCCAGTGCTGACGTCATCCATTATAAGTTGTCCTGCAGTCTTGTAAAAGTCAGACTTGTACCATGGTGCTTGTGTAAAGTGCTGAGTTCTGTAGTCTGTGTACTTAGGAGTTCTGCTCTTACTGTAGTCAACTGGGAGGTGAGTGTGTGTGTGTGTGTGTGTGTGTGTGTGTGTGTGTGTGTGTGTGTGTGTGTGTGTGTGTGTGTGTGTGTGTGTGTGTGTGTGTGCGCATTTGTTTGACATTAGAGAAAGCATTTTACACCAGCATGTGGGACACTGCCACCATATTTCTCTCACCAGACACTGACTTGTGGATGTGTAGTATTCTCATCAGGGCAGGGTCAGAGCAGGAACTGGCCTGTAGGCCATGCACAGGTCACCTCATCCTATACAACACAGATCACAGTGGCAGGGCTTTCAATCTATCCACACACATCATGGTATGGTTTGTAGGCCCCTTTATTTTCTTGTTGCGAATCTCCTGTGGTCTCTTCAGCTGCTGCAGGTGTCTGGTGAGGTACATGAAAAGGAGAACATTATACTCCATTAGTGTGCTGATAAGGTTTGAGTACAGGCCTGTTACATAATATTCAGATCTGGATATGATGGCCTGACTTATGAGGTGCATGATGTGGCCTTTCCAAACCACAGTTGACACTTGGTGGTCAAAGTTCAGACTGCTATCTGTGTGTGCTCCCAGGTCTTGCACCACTGGGTTTCAACACGGGGAAGTGGTGTCAATGCTGTAATTAGTGGGGAATTCTTTGTAAAAGGCCAAAATAGTGACACTTTTTTGCATTTATTTGTAGATCATGTGGCTTTCAAACAAATCATTTGTCTGTGATAGCTCCTCCTCTAGTATGGTGAACTCAATGATTGTACCCAATATGGAAGAATCAGCAAACCTGGTAAGCCAAATGCTGTATACTTTAGCCTGGACTGTCGAGAAATAGATTCCAAACAGTAAAGGGCCAAGCACAGATCCTTGGGTATGACAATAGTGTACAGACAGAGAAATATCAACTAACATGGCGTGGGAACTCAGAACTAATGAAATAAAACAAATAGACTGTTTAAGTAATATGGTGCACACAATTTCATTCAAAAAGGTAAGCGCATTTACAGTACAAAGACCGTGTTCAAATATAAGGAACATTGATGGTATGTTTCTGATTTTGATCTTTTTATTTATAGGTACATATTTGTATAATGTTTTTTATTAATAGAAGGTTTTTGATAGGCTGAATTTTAAGCTGTGAGATTTTAATATGTATCTTTGATTAGTTAAAACATGCAAGGCTATTGTTAGTATGATTTGAATTCAGCTGCTTAGAGTTATAACATTTTGTTTTTATTTTCACCAATTGGTTTGTGTAGATTTAAATAGATATGTGTGTTTATGGATTTAGGTCTGAAGAAATGGTCTTTGTACTGTGGAAGCACTCACCTTTTTTATTTAAATTGTGTGCACTGTATTACTTGAACAGTCTTTTATTTGTTTTATTTCGTTAGTTCCAAGAGTTCCCTAGTCATGTTTATTTCTGTTTCTCTGTGTGTATGCTTTACTGTTGTGTTTTAGCAATTTTTGCTCAATGGACTGCTGCTGTTACTTATTAGGTATAGCAATGGTGCCAGCATTACTGGTGGATGTTGATTCACCTACTTTCACAGTATATGTTCTGTCAGATGCACTGTCTTATCTTCATCCACACCTGTCATACAGAATCACTGAGCTGTGACAACATAATGTATCACCTATAGCGTAACTCAGAGCATACACCTACCTGACATGGTTGGATACACACTTTAGCACACCCTTCACACAGACTATGTTCCTGTAGAAGGATGTACATCAACATGCATTCATCTGAGTTGGGGGGACAGCACCTGATGGGTGCATACATCCTGACTCTCATCTGTGAGTTACACCAACATGTCATCACAGACCTTTTCTAAATGGATGCACGTAATATCCTAGCTGTTTGCAATAGACATGTATAAGATGTTAATGCTACATCCATGTCTGTTACATCTGTTAGATGTCTTCAAACAGGTCATAGAGGACATGCATGATGACAACACTAGTATCCTGTGGAACTTGACAAGGCCAAGGCATTTGACACAAATCCACTCTGAGGTATTCTCTCAACAATGTCAGATGTGGCCATAAGCACCTTTATCACCAAGAAGGTAGACCACAGGATCACATGGATGGCATCTAAATATGCTGACATGTGTGAAGTGACCTATATCTCAGGTGTATTGATCAGATCTGTATATCAAAGCTGTCTACTAGGCCCTTTCCTGCTCATTATTTAAGTCATATACATCAAGAATGACATACACATATTGTGACCAAACAGCTGTCTGGAGGAATACAGATTGTGGACAATCATTGACTCCAACTGTGATATTAGTATAATACAGAGAGTATTAACAGACACCAAAGATTGCTGTCACAGCCATGACAACACATGAGATGAAACAAAAACATAGGGAGATTTTTTACATTATGAAAACCAATGCAGAACCAAAGTATAATGTAGACATCACACCCTACAAGCAGACCAGTTGGTATGTGACCTGTGTCCTGGGGTAGATGGTATGTGGAATGTCCAACAGCATGTGGCTACAGTGGTGAATACTGCCTTGTATGTAACACAACTAATGAGTATGTGCAGAACATCTGCATCAAAAACCATAATATGCACCCAGTACATAGACAGCTGTTTGACAACATTGATGGCTTGGGTTACATTCTTATCTGTGTTGATTCTGCTAAATATATATATATATATATATATATATATATATATATATATATATATATATATATATATATATATATACACACACACACACACACACACACACACACACACCATACCATGCACACCAGTCAACTAGCCTGTGGTGATCATAATGTCACATACAGGTATGACAGTGTCCCTCCTTACATCTCCAGCAGATGTTATAGTGTCAGGATGATGTGCTTGATTACCCTCATAGATTGCTGACATGTCATAATAGTTGTACAAGTGCGTTTTTGCAGAACCATCTATGATCACTCAGAATTACATGTTGTATCAGAGACATGGGATTATTGGTGGTATTATTCTGATAGTGTCCATGATTGTGCATGCTTTTTACTGTTGTCCATGAGCCTGTAACTGTGTCCCATTTGAGCCTGTAACTGTGTCCCATTTGAGTCTGTAACTGTGTCTCATTTGTTGGAGACCTCTGCTGACATTGCAGTCATATTCAGGCAAATCAGTTTGCACAGCTTCACTATAAGCAACCAATACAAATTGTATACAACATCCCTCAAAGATGTCCTCTTTTTTGTTCATGTCATGATGCTTATATCACAAAGACATCTTCTCCACTGTTATGTCATCTTGTCTGACAGTCACAAAATATACATTTTCACTGTGAAGTCCATACTGTACAATGTCAATATGTGATTACTGTTCCTGCTACAACTCTCTTCCATTTACATACCCTCATCTGCTCTACATTACAATGTTTCACCTGTCCTCTTTCCCTGTGCCCATTTCTACAGTTCATCTGTGTGTCTCTATTCAATACACATACTTCCGCTGACTGTGGTAATCATTGTGGCATTCTGTGTAGTCCAGTTAACCTAGCTTCTTCTAAGGTAAATAAGTTTGCTAATTGTATTGCTTTATATGATTTCTTGGTTGGCAACATTGTTGCCAGCAACAAAATAGTGCTTGTTTGTGTTTAAATGTGGTGCCACAGCAAGAATATGTAATCAGAACTGCAGCTCACTGCACAAACAAGTACAGAGTACTTGGAGGCTGGAGTGCGGGGAGTGCCTTCTGTGTGGAGTCTACATATCCTCCCCGTGGTTGGATGGGTGTTCAAAAGACATGCGTTAATGAGTGTGCCTTCGTTGAAGGTTGAACGTCGAGCTGGCACTTCGGCGTTTTCGTGAAAATCTACTGCAAATCATTAGCAGACCAGAGTTCTGCTGTGGCGACCCCTAACCAGGAAAAGCCGAAAGACAGCAACAACAACAACTGATGTCAAAAAAGATGGATGACACAGTGGTGCAGCAGTAGCATTGTTGCCTCACAGCAAGAGGTTCTCTGGTTCAATTCCCAGTTGGGGTGCCTTCTGTGTGGAGTTTGCATGTTCTCCTTATGTTTGTGTGGGTTTTCTCCAGGAACTCCAGTTTCCTCCCACATTACAAAGACATGTGTCTGGAGTGTTTCTCCCCGGGCCTCTGCTGAAAATTGGCTTCATTCTAAGTTGGACTTTCCTGGTAAACAAATGTTAAATAAATAAATAAACACTTATTGCCAGTTTATCTTTTATTGTATGGCAATGACAATGCTAGCTTTACTGCTTGAACAGAGTTAGGTAAATGCATGCCTTGAAACATTAGTGCCATAATGTATTACTATATGACATCCAGGTAACATTAACATGTCTATCGCTGTTTGTCTGTGTAGTAATGTGACATGTGCACACTACATTCATGCAAAGTCTGTGAAGTTCATAGCACGGCAATTCTGTGTTTATGATACTTTTAGTGGCACACCCTTGCTGTCCAACAATTCTCATCATGTAATGTCCTAATGTGTCACCATACTCAAGGGGCTATGATTTTACCCCTATGAAGCCCAAAAGAGTGGATATGGCATCTTCAGACATAGGAATTAGGAGGACTGTTGCCCTGTTAATCAGAAAATCAAGATCTTTTTTATATACTGCACTGGGATTATCAGAAGCACCTGCTGGGCTCTTATGATGGCCTCTTATATAAGGCTGATGCATAGCACCAGCTTGCCAGGGTGGGGGGTGATGCCATTACCATCACCCCTATCTAGAAATGGTGCAGGCATTGCTGTAATACTTGCACCAATGCCACCCAGCTTACTCTTCCAGTGAGAGGAAGAGTGTGCCAACAGTTTGTAGTAAGAACTGGAAATACTTCTTTTTCTTCTCCGACTATTGCCTCTGTTTTCTTACTTTCTTTTGACAGCAACACTGTGCTGATTTGCAATTACTTTCTTTTATAGTGGTGGAGGAGAGATATTTCAGCAGATGGGTATATCTAAGAGATTCTGAGAGATTGTCCAGGTGCCAGGGTGCCTATACTTTGTCCATGACTGTACTATGGAATCCAAACTATGTTTGTAATAGACAAAATGTGTACTAATGTGTGTTTTTATACTTTCTATTTTGTCTTGTTCCCCTACTGATCCAGTCATGATGTATAATGTAGGGCAGTGACAGCTACATGGGCCATTGTCTCTGATTCTCCTAGTACTGGGGTAGCAGCAGTCTCAAGGTCTGCCTCTCAGTAGGAGACAGAGGTCACCCATTTGAAGGCAGAGTGGAGAGCTTGCTGGTGGCCACTGTGGTCTCCTGATGAGATGGAGTCTGAGGATTCTTTACAGAAAATGGCCCTGAGGGATCACACTAGATCACCATCATCTAATGCAGGGGTGGGTTAAGGCTGAGATGTGCTGGCAGCTTGACTCCCAAAGATCCTCAAGTTGCTGTTTGGCCATCCCTGCTCACTGGGCCAGCAGAGACAGTGTCAGCCACTGAAGTAATGGAAGTCAGGATTGGTCTGCTCCTTCCCATCATAGTGTTTCCCTTTCTTATACTCAGTTTGTAGTTCAAACCTCCCACTCACCAGTTGTCTTCCATCTGTTTATCTGTGTCCCTTTACTGTTCTGCCACCTTTTGTATCCATGCCATCCTATCTGTTTCCATCTGTGTTTTATGTTTGCTTTTCTGCCCATGGCACCTTTCCTACTCTCTGTTTACTTCCCGGAGAAGTTACTTGTTAGCATTTGCATTTATCCTTCATCTTAAAAAAGAAATGATTACAATTTTATTATTAAAATATAAAGTAAGCACCTGTCACACAAAAAATATGCCCTTCCTTCCTCCCTCTCCCCTATCTCCCCTATCTTTCTTTAAGGTTACCCTTGTATGTGTTCCTTTATTTGCATTTCCCCCTTTTTGCCTTTACTACCTCCCTTTTT
>NC_056749.1:411292499-411429999 GCF_019279795.1 Protopterus annectens
CGAAATACTGAAATTCGGGCTTTCAGTTTTTTAAATTATGAAGGGAACTCATATATATATATATATATATATATATATATATATATATATATATATACATATATATAAAATAGAGCTATATATAGTACATGTGTACAAAACATGTGTGTGTGTGTGTGTGTGTGTGTATGGACATTTAAACAGAGTTAAGTACTTCTGATTTCTTTTTCTTAATATTTTTAATGCAAGAGCACATAGTAAACATACGTCAAAGTAAATTTAGCTGTATATTATGGTTGCCATCAATAGTCACATTCCCTTTGTGGACTACAAAATGCTCATGCATTCTAAGAATGTAAAGACTGACTCAAAGTCAGTGGGAATCTCTTACTATGGATCTGTCTGTACGAGACATGCATCCACCTCTGAGAGGATGTCACAAAAAAAGCATAAAAGACTTTTTTATGAACATTATCAGTGCACTTAGTTAAGGACTGCGGTGGTGGTGCTGCGGTAGCGTTGTCGCCTCACAGTTAGACATTGCGCATTCGATTCTCAGTTAGAGCATCTTCTGTGTGGCAACATGCATGAATGGGTGTTCCTTCATTGAAGGCTGTGCGTTAGGCCCGGCAAGCCAGCACATAAAACTCTACTGCCAATCATTAGTGGACCGGAGTTCCGCTGTGGTGACCCCTAACCAAGAAAAGCCGAAAGACACAAACAAACAAACAAATCAGTGCACTTAGTTAATAGGTTGTCACTTGTCTCTCTTTCTGCAGTTCTGCCCTGTGCTCATGTGGGAGGGGAGCTTGAAAATGGTAAATGTGTTGACACTTCACAAGAAATTTTTTTTCTGGCTTTTCTTTAAATTTCACAGAAATCTTTGATACTACATTTAAGTTATCTAAACTGAAAAACAAGTTCAACCAAAAATCACAAATCAGAGCCTCTCACCAGAGAAATTGATTAAGCACTTTCATTCTGTAATACAATAAAAAAACAGAACTTCATTATTTAAGTTATCTTAACATATAAACTATTGTAAATAACCAACATTTAAAGCTTAGCATTTCAATACTATGTTGCTGCTTATGTAAATTTGTCAGAATAGGTGACAACTTGCCTTTAAACCCCTGAGTGATCTAATTGCTTTATTCTGCTATGAAAGGGAAGTGTTAAGTTCTCCTCCTCTCTGTAATAAAAACAGTGGAAAACAGTTCTGCAGCTTTCTGTCTCTTTTTTTCCACTGCTTTGTTCCTGATATTAGCAGGATTAATTGCCCATCTAAGATTGACAGCAGTACCCGACAGGGTAAACTTCAGATTTAACTGTGTCTATTATATGTCATGCAGATGGAAATGAATTCCTCTACAAAGTATGTGAGAAGTTAAACTTAAAAAAGTATGTGGACTTTCCCTTCATTTGATTCAAAGAAATAAACATTTTACAAAGTGCAACGAGGTTTCTGGTACCTGTGCAATACTGTAAGCATATTGTAGGGAGAAAAGAAACCTAAGGATTGAGTTAAACTGTAAGAGAGGGTGGAGTTTTCCTTTAAGGTATGGATGGTGTTATCTTTAGTCTTTTTTTTCTCCATGTTTGCACCAATATATGTTTGCTATATGCAGAACTTCTTTTTTCAAGTATTTTATTGATTTTTTTTAAATGAATATAACTTTTCATAATTTGAAATAAAAGCATACATTTTGATTAGATCAACCACACAAGTTTTTTTTAAAGAAAAGGAACTTCATAACAACAAACCAGAATAAAACTAAACTATTTACAAAGGTGTCTAACCATATAAATACACTTCATATCTTCATAATGCAAATCAATTTCAAAATATATTGCAGTTTATTCTCTCCAGTATCGCCACAACTTTTATCCAAAAGTTGTAGTATGAAGTGATTCTTTTAGTTCTCATCCTGCTAGTAGCTATTTCCATTCAAGAAAAAATTTATGTCAAGTTCTTGAATTCTTTAAATGTAGGAAAAGCTTCACTCTTCCAATTCATAGTGTTTATCTTGTGGGCTATAGCTAATAAGGTCCATAAAAGTGAAAATTTTGATCGAAGAACACACTTAGGAATAGGAGAATTAAACAAAATCATTGATTTTGTTAACTGAAACCTGTCATTAAAAACAGTCTGATAAAAATAATTCAGTTTATCTCAATATATTTTGAGCATTTTACTGTCATAAAACATGTTGCCAGTTTGCTTTCAATTTTAACTTACATTTCCAACATCCATTATCTTGACCAAACATTAGTTCCATTTTGTGAGTTGTAATATAAATTCTGTAAATAAATTTCCAAGAAAATTATTTCCGTTGTAAAGGAAGGGAAGTTTGTTTTGAAGAAATAAGTATTAATTTGTAATCACTTTCACTAGGGGAATGCTCATTAATTGTTCTGTAGTAGTCCCAAAAGTTTTCTTTATGATATACTTTTGTATTCTTAATTATTTTGTATATTTTAGACAAATATTTTCCTTATGCTGATTACCTATAGTAATCATGAATTCAATAAACTTAGAAACATTTTGCCTAATTGATGAATTAATAATTAACTCCATTTTACTTATAACATGGTATCTTACATCTTGTATTACTAATCACATTTCACTTTCTATGTTATATTTATTCATGATTTGATTCATGGGAAGACCTTTTCCAGAATCCATCAGGTGATGCCAATATATTACACTTTTCCCTAAATATATTCATTTTGATAACATCAAAAATGTCAATATTATTCTGTTTATAAGCAATAGGATATAATAGAAATGACCAAGCATTGATATCTGCATTTTTATTCAAGTAGTTTTTAAATGTGGTTAAGGTATTGGTTATATATCTGGAGCATACAATTTATTTTTATTCTCTAAGATATAGTCTCTTATCATCCAATGAAAATTGTTAGGCAGGATTTTTGTGTATTGCATCAACAATGAATTAATTGATTCTAATGAGATATGTCCATGTATTTGTTTCCATCTGGCTGAATATGATAAATTTAACCATAATGTTATTGTTTTAATAACAGATGATAGGGTTTGTTAGGATACCATAAAATGCTCAGCATTAGTAGATTGAATTGATATATATTATGCTTAAGGGGGGAGAAAAGGCTTGTATAACATATAACAACTTTGGAAAAATAATTGTTTTTAATTAGGAAAAATCTTGTCTTCCATAGTAAAGAAGAATCTATTCCATCTAACCACTAGAGATTTGATGTTACTTAAGATATTGGTATAGCTAATTGTTATTGTTTCATTCATATCATTTTTTTACTGTAACCCCTAGGTATTTAATTCTGTTATCTGAAACTATATATTTAGAACACTTCTTGTCTGTGCCTTTCTTATGGCAATTTATAAGCAATATCTTAGTTTTATTTTTATTAAATGTAAGGCCAGAAATTCTTTGAAAGGGATCAATTGCATCAAATAGAGCTTGTAATGAATTACTGTTATCATTCAGAGTTAGTAAGACATCATCTGCAAACAGCTAAACTTTAGACGTCAGTTATTAAAATGTATGGATTTGATATTCGCATCCATCGTAATACAGTTTGCAAAAGGTTCTATAGCCAGAGGAAACAACAGTGGGGACAGAGGACATCCCTGTTTCATATCCTTGGTGACTGTAATAGATCTATGTGTGTTTGATTCAATCTTTACATAAGCTAGGCAATGTTCATACAATAATTTAATTGTGTAAAATTTTGTGAAAACCAAAATTTACAGAAGTCAGTGTCCAAATAAGGGAGCCAAATGCTCCAACACACTTAGAACTAAAAGTATTAGGCACCAAGAGCACCATGAAAATGCAAGCCAACACCAGAAAGTTTATTAGCCACTTAAAACTCCAAAAAATAATCATAAAATAAAATGCTTAATTTTATCACTGCATTTTTCATTCAATGTGGAACTTCATCAGATTAATTAACACAAAAATAATAAAGTTAAACATTTTATTTTATTATTATTTTTTTGGAGTTTTAAATGGCTAATAAACTTTCTGGTGTTGGTTTGCATTTTGTGGTGCTCTTGGTGTCTAATACTTTTGGTTCTAAATTTTGTGAAAACCCACATTCTTCTAAAGCCAGTAATAAATAATTCCAATTGATTGAATCAAATTGATGTCTAAACTCACTAAAGTCATATTACCTTCTGTGATATTAACATAATCAATTATTGTAAGTATTCTTTTAATATTGTCATTGTGTTTCTATCTTTAATAAAGCCAGTTTGATCTTCATCTTTCAATAAAGGCAGAAACAGTTTGAGTCTAATAGCATGTACTGCTATAAACATCTTATAGTCTACATTTAATAGTTATATTGATCTCTAGGATGAACAGTATTTTGCCTCTTTGTCTGACTTTAAAATTGGGGATATTCATGCATATTTCTAAGAAGGGGGTGTTTTTGTTTTCTTTAACTAAAGAAAACACCTTCATCGAAAAGACTAAAGCTTCTTCAGTTATCAGTTTATACATTCCAGGAATAATGTTATCAATTCCAGGAGCTTTATTTACATCAACTTATTAATTTGAGACTTAAGTTCAGTCATTATAACTGGCTTATCTAAGGATTTTATTACATTTTGTGATTCTATTTCTGGGTTATGCAAATCAATTGAATTAAAATGTATTTTAAATGCCTCGAAAATGTCTTCTAAGTCTGAAACTCTCCTCTTATCTGGAATACAAACTTCTTTTATCTGATTAAATTTAATAATCTTCTTTGTTCTGTTTGCTAGTTTTTGTTGGTTTTTAGGGTTCATTTAATAAGAACTTAATTTAATCTTCTCTAAATTAATCATAGTTTTATGATGTAGTGTTTCAAAATATTTCTTTTTCATCTCATCAAATTCTTCTGTTAAACTATTATTGCCTTTTTGGGTCTCTAACTTTAAGTTATTAATTTTTGTTTGTAAATCCAACAAATCTTTGTTCCACTGTCTTTTCTTATTAATAAGCCAAGATAAAACTTTGCCATAAAGTATGACTTTAAAGAATCCCAGACAAAGATTTCTATATATCTTTCGTAAGATTTATAGTTATGTATCTCTTTAGTATAAAATTCCTT
Organism: Protopterus annectens; assembly: GCF_019279795.1. Lineage (NCBI taxonomy): Eukaryota > Metazoa > Chordata > Ceratodontiformes > Protopteridae > Protopterus > Protopterus annectens. Next base: position 411,297,579 of record NC_056749.1, read on the forward strand.
AAAGTTTTTTACATTATTTATATATGATGGCATTCTACGTATAGTTACAATTTGTTTTCAATTCATTTTCAAATCAAATGTGATTGCATTATGATCAGATAAAGGGCATGTAATTACTTTAACTTTATCCAGTTTTGTAGTTGTATCTTTTAAAATGTATACTCTATTTAGTCTACATTGAGTGCCATGATAGTGTGAATAATGTGCAAAGAATAATGAATTTGGCTCAACGTATTCATTTATAGCTTTAATACTAAATATATCAATACAGTCAATTAATGCCTTTCAAATTGCAAGTTTCCTTCATGTATTTTTTGTATTAGTATCACTGTCATTCAAAATACAATTAAAATCACCTGCCAGTATTATACTCCCTTTAGAGCATTGTAGAATATCTACAATTTGATGCTTGACTACTTTAACTCCCAGCCCAGGGATCCAGTAAAGATTAATTAATGTGTAAATATTTCCATTTATTTTTAACGATACTAAACAAAACATCCCAGTACTATCATAATATGAATTAATGATTTTGTGCATTAAAACAGAATTTTTCCATAAGATTGCTACACCTCTTTTTTTGTTTATAATGAGAACTTAATAACACTGAATAATTATTATAATTTAATCTTTGTATATCATCTTATAATAAATGTGTTTCCTGTAAAAAAAAAAAAAAAAACAATTTGAGCATTAAACATTTTAAGATATTTAAATAGACTTCCCCTTTTACTATTCTTGTTTAGACCGTCAATATGAATAAAAATACAGTTCATACATATATTATTACTGGAAGCATAATTAACCATGTATACATATTATTGTAACACAGGGCATATATATTATTGAAGAGAATGACTTATATTTATCTTTTAAAGTAATACAACTGATAATGGTAGACACCCAATGATAGATATTTAAATAGAATAGCTCATTTGAACACTTAAATACTAACACATGCAATATATATGTACGTAACAATTTTTATATATATAATTTTACCGAAATAGATATTACAACAGGGCATTTCAATCTTTTTACCAAAGGGTTTTCGTTTATACCCGCCAAAAGACCTAGTATTGAGGAAATTTTACTTGATATCAAATTATTTACTAGGAAATTGAATTTGAAGACCATGTTCCACAATGGGGGACTGGGGCAGGGGGATGTGCTTAGAAGGAGGAGCACATTCAACCCTCCCTTACAACACGATATTCTCAATTTTGAGGGATATACTTTGAATATGATCAGAGAAGGTTATGTTTTACATAATGGACCTAGGGAATATAACAATTTAACTGAGGAAGAGGTTAGTATTTTGAAAACGCTGCAACGAAATGAAAAGATAAGAATCATGAAACCCGATAAGGGAGGTGGGGTAGTCTTGATGGACCAATGGGACTATACAAGAAGGATGGTAGAGATTTTGAATCAGGGTGATAGATATCAGCTTGCATCAAGAAATGAGATGAATATTTGGTACAAGAAAATAGATCTTTACTTGGAAGATAACCTTATGCAGGGATATATAGACATTGATCTATATAATTTAGGGTACCTAAACCAGTAATCCCAGAGATATTTGGGATCCCTAAGGTACACAAAGATGCTTATAACCCTCCACTTAGGCCCATTGTGACATCCCAGTGTTCCAAAATGCAGACACTAGCAATTTTTGTGGATAACAAATTGAAACCTTTCTATCAAGACTACCCACATATACTTATTGATTCCTGGGATTTTTTGGAGAAATTCAATAAGATCCCATATGATGACAACTATGGTTTTATTACTATCGACGTCAAAGATTTATTCTCAGTGATACCCCATGATATAGGGTTACGGTGGTTTGAACAAATGTTAATTGAGTTTAAGTTTTTAAATAATATAGATTTCAGACTGGTATTAGAAAATATGGAATTAGTCCTGAAGAATAACTTCATTTATTTCCAAGGAGATATTTATCATCAGATTGGGGGGGTGGCAATGGGGTCAGCATGCGCCCCTATATATGCAAATATTATCATGCTCTTTTGGGAACTTGAATTTGTATTTAAATCAACATACTGGGGACATATTATACAATATTTTCGGTTCCTGGATGACATTTTTATTGTTTGGAATGGTACTATTGCACAGATTGAGGAATTTGTTCAATATTTACACACTACAACCAATTTTTTAGAATTTACATTTCAATATAATTATGAATATGTTAATTATTTGGATGTAACAATTAGCAAGAATAGAGATGTTAAACAATATAAATCTAGAATTTTTAGGAAAAGGTGTTTTTCTAATTCATATGTGCATTTCCATAGTGACCATCCCCTACACTTAAGGAGAAACATTATCAAAGGACAAATGATTAGGGCTTCATGGATGACCAGTGAAAATAATGAATGTGTGGAAGAAATGGGGACAATACAGAAATTGTTTAGTGAAAGGGGTTACCCTTCAGGGTTAATAAAAAATGTCAAAAGAGAAGTCATGAAAAAACGTAGTACATTATATGTGCCCCTTTTGAATTATGATTTGACTATGATAAATATGAGGAAAGATAAAACAAGTATAGTAGATAATAATGACATACCACATTTAACAATCACATACCATAAGAGGAGTGATTGGATAACCAAAGGAATTAATGAGGTTTGGAAAATCTTTTCTAGAATGTGTAGTAATTTATCTATTTTCCAACAGCCTCTAAGATTTAGTTTTAGAAAAAATCCCAATTTTAAAGAATTATTTGAAAAGAAAGACCCTTTGAAAACTAATGGGACGCAATCCAAGGTAGGAACTCACAAATGTGGTAGGTGTGGACAATGTCCTTTCATTACTGGAGATAAGGAATTATTTTTGAAAAGTATTGGGAGGAAATCGAAAAGTAATGGGTATTTTACCTGTTACACCAAGGGTGTAGTTTATCTTGGTTATTGTCTGACTTGTGAGGCATATTATATCGGTAAGACGGAACGTCAGTTAAGAAGACGTATCTACGAACATATGAGGGATATAAGTAAAAAGAATGATAATAATGCCCTATTCAGACATACCACCACTTGTGTAAATGCCAATATTAAGTTTTGGGTACTTGAAGAGGTTAAGAAGGGTGATAGGGGAGGTGATTGGGAATCCCTGTTGGAATACAGAGAATTAATATGGCAATTGAAGTTAGATGCATGTGGTCCTATGGGAATGAATGATCACCTTTCCATTAAACCAGCTCTGAAACTTTTAGCAAATAACCCCAAATGATCATGAACCCCCTGGAGGTTGGAATGTATAACATGTTGTAGAAACATTTTCTTACTATATTAACTGATTTCCTGAATTGTTGATTGTATTGAGGTTGTAATATTGAATATTTAATAAGTATTAAATATTTATTTTATATTATATTTTAAATTATATATATACGTAATTTATTAACAAATATATTTATTGATTTTACATAATTTTTTATATTACATGGGGAATACTCCATGTGTTTTTATATATATTCTTATATATTTTTTGTGTATATTTTTTATGCATATTGCATATTTTTTGTGTTCATATATAGAGTAGGTTAGTTAATTTTATTAATATTCAGCACACCAGCACTTTATATAGTTATAAAAGTATTTGTTAGGAAGTTTGTCTCCTAATTTTCACCTGTAGGCTTTCCCTGTATATGTGAGAGAGAACAAAAAGTTGTAATATTTAATATTATTAACTTTTTGATGATTAACAATTAATCAATTGAGTTATTACCCATGAATATCGAGTTGTTAAACAGTATTTAAAGCATTTTTTAATGGTAACTATTGATTCTGATGAAGTCAATACATGTAAGACGAAAGCGCACTCAATCCTTTTTTTTTATGTACTGTGTCGTTCTGTGGAATTTGTATTAAATTTATTTTGGACATTTAGCCTACCTACGTGTGTTGGGCATTTTTAAACACTTTTCCTGTGCAACCGTGGTGATTTATTGGAACTGTATCTGAGGAGGGTAGTCCTTCATTGTACCTACAACGGAGATTTTCTTTATGCTCTGAGTGTATTGAGTACTGTGGAGGTGGCTTGTGGTTAATCGCATCTGAGATTAGTTACCCCACAGCTGGATTGTTCGTTTACAAACAAGTAAATTGCGATTAACTAGCTTTTCTGGTTGTATATAGTGCTTTATGTTTACTTTGTCATTTACTGGAGAATTGTCTCCTTGCTCAGAATTGTTGGTGGCAATTTATTGATTTTGCTGTGAGTAGTAACCACTAATGTTAGAGGTCTGAGTTCTGCAAGTAACATGTTTTTTACAGACTTCTGCATTCCTTGAAAACAGTTTGATTTTTTCAAGAAGGTGAAAAAGTAAAGAGGCATGTAAAGGTGCCTAAAATTGTGTGCCAATTCACTTTACTATAGTCTAGCAAGTTCTTCAAAAATAGTGTTGCAATTTGCTTGAAGGATACCCATAAGAACCAGATTTTGGATATAGTAAAGGATGTAAGGGGAAGTGGATAATAATTAAATAATTATGGCAGTCATTCCTATTTTTGTTTTACAAAGTATATGGCCCAAATGTGGACTGTTTTGCTTTACTATTTTTCTTTCCTCAAAGCTGCAGAGATTTGCCAACAAAGGAGTTTCTTTGTTGGTGTGATGTGATTTCAGTATAGTCCTAGACTAATTAATTAATGGAAAGGAAACCCCCTACTTTGAACCAAATTTCAAGTGCAAAGGGTAATTTAGTCTAAGATAACCAAGTTACAACTTAAGGACATGGTTAGATAGCTAAACAGATATAATATAGACTTCACTTATATAAACATGAAAAGTCATAATTATAAAAACATAGATTATTGGCTATTTTTGCTACAATTTGGCATTACCTATCTATTCCTACTTTAAAGGTTAATCACTCAATACTTTTTTCTCCCAAAGCTATCACTGATGTTCTCAAAGAATGTTATTTACAATTATATTAGATGTCTAACTCGGTCAAATTGCTAACTGCAGTTCTTCATTAAGAATCTTAATGCCCAACTTCTTCGGTAAACAATAAACTCAAGTTTGAAGTATCCAGTCACACATCATTTGAGGAGATAATATCTGCTATTAAATCTGTCCTTTGAGGAAAAGTCCAAGGGTCAGATTATTTGTTATCTAATTTGTAGCATGATTTCCAAGAGAAATTATATAGACCCTTAGCCTTGTTGTTCCACGCCATATTTAATAATGTGGCCACACCTCCTTCTACACAAGAGTCTAAGAGAGTGGTTATTCCTAAACCTGGGAAAGAACAAATGAAAGTCAAAAATTATAGGCTGATATCCCTTAATAATACCAAAGCGAAACTATAGGCTCAATTTTTAGACAGTAGCATAGCCCCTCTCTTATCTCTGATACATGATTCCTAGACAGGTTTTGTTAATGGCAGGTCAAGTAAGGAATATACTAGAGCATTGATTTTACTGATACAAGTACAGCATTCTGGATCCCCTCTGGCCATAGCTATCAGCTTTGAAAAGGGTTTTAATATGATGATTTCACAGTTCATTTGGATAGTGATGTCTGCCTTTAGCTTTCCACTTTCTCTGATTACTGCTGTGGCCACTGTATTAATGGAGAATGTACTCTGTACTGTTTTTAGTCTTAGGAGGGAGCATAACAAGGTGGTCCCCTATCCCTTTTTCATTTTTACCAGCTACAGATTTCTTTGTGAGGAGATTAACAGATTGTATCAGACTGATGGATGATTGGGCATAAAGACATCAGGATTATATTACTTGCTGATGGCTGTCTAATCATAACAAGAAGCCTGTGCTTTGCTATCTATGTTTTATCATACTTTTTTTCACAAATTCAGGCTATAGCAGGCCTTAAGAGTAAATGTGTCAAGACTGAAGTTATGCTCACAAAGGCCCTCACTATTAAGCTTAAGGATAAAGGATGTCAACTACCCTATAAATGGAGTTCTAAGTGTCCTCAACACCTGGGTATACAATTGCATAGCATGACTCTAGCAACAATTTCATGCAAGCATGCCATGACTAGGCAACTATTTCAGCCAATCATAAAAGGCTGTGGACAAAATTATTTATATCTGTCCACTCCTGGAATAAACGTCATCTCTCCTTTTTAGGTAGGATCAATGCACTAAAAATGATGTTTTGTCTCAAATTATTTTATCTCTTACAACACATTCCAGTTTCTATATCCAACTCATGGCTATCTAAAATTCATAATTTAATGGTTATGTTTATATGGAATTCTAGCAGATACAAAGTTCCTTCAAAAGCCTTTTTCTCTCAATCTGAGAAGGGAGATTTAGGTTTTTATACATTAATACATACTCAACAGCTTTTATTTTAGAAAAAGTTCTTTCTGTGCTGCAGTTGAGCTTCGAATGAAGCAGATAGCCTAGGGACCTCTGCTTTTTTGATCTTTTGTGATATGGAAGGAAACTACATGCCAAGCTACAGTTTTGGCACCGTATTAAATCCACACAGGCATCTATACTTCCTGTGCATAGGGTCTGTAACAAACCCATTTCTGGTGGGTTTGGCATGAGGGAGTAACTCAAAGTGGCCCAGCTGCTTCAGACTACCAACTCAAGTGTTACTTGTGTTCCCTTTGATCATTTATGTAGGCAATACAAACTGCTGTACATTAATCGGGGAAGTATATTTAACTCAGGTATGCTTTTCTTGCTTCTAAATTTAAGCTAGTACTAAGGTCCAGACCATATTCCCTGAGAGATATCCTCAACCCTTCAATTTATACAAGAACCAGTGACCCTGCCTTAATCAGAGCATCTAGGATTTGTTATTGTCTACCTAGCCTAAGATTAAATCACTGTCAGTTGTCATGATTTCCTGTGTTGTTAGGTATTCCAAGAAGAAAGTATTGTTGTTCCCTCAAGGCAATTCTTCTCATTACAAGTTCTGCTCTATTTTCCAGCTCTTTTACAATAAAATACCAAATTATGGTATGATGAGTATTGCTTGCCTGCTAAGAGTGAAGCTTTGGGATATATATCCCCAGGGGAGAGTAATTCTTGTCTACATCCTTTGGTAGATAACTGTCATAAATTCTGGGCATCTTCAAAGGTACTAGGTAGTTTTCTGTTTGAACAGGTGACAGCAATGGAATACTCAGTATCTATAGAGAACTGGCTAATACTACAATCAAATGAGTTTCAGGCATTACCTACAGCAGCCAAATGCTTCCTTATCCCATACTTGGCTGTTATAAGACTTTTTATAGATTTTAAATGGAAAAGTGTAAAATTACTCTTATGGAAAGTAATTTATAAATATATTAAATGATATGCAAGGACAATACTAAACTGTTGTGACCTAAATTTTCTTAGTATTAGATCTTTCTACAACTATATATACTAATGTTTTAAGGTATTGATTTTTACTGGAAAAAATATTGTCTTTTACCTCTCTTTGTTGAGATTTCTTTTAATTAGCTTGCTGCATGAACTTTGCATTGGATTGTTTTATTGTTAGTAGTTTTACAAAAATGTTTATCATTTATAGATGTATTTACTTGATATTTATCTATTGTTTGGAATATGGAATTCTTATTAATTGATATTTTACAATAAAAAAGGTAAAATACAAAACTGAACTAAAATCTCTAAAGAATTAAATAATACAAGAAAGTGAGGGCCAAATTTCAAAATAGTTGCTCTCAGTGCAAGTCTGCCCTGATTCTGAAAGACTTGTGCTCAGGGTAACTGACTTAATTCAGAGTAAGGCGTGTCTACAAACAGGTTTTCACCAGGGGCCAGATGTCAAAAGACCTACTTTCAGTGTAAATGGACACACCAAGAGCAAGTACTTTGGAATCGAGCCCATTGCCTTTTGAACACTAGATTTTAGGTTAATGTTGTGAGCAGGTAGGTAGCTATGTATTGTAGTGCTTGTTAGCCCATCTCACTAAGATGCTGAGTTAATCTTAGATGTTAACTAGTGGAAACAAATCTGGTTGTTTTATTAGTACAGACCTTTGCAGGTTGTATATTCTGGTAAGGAGCCATAAGTCAGGAGTGGTAAGATGAATTCTAATTTAACTGCGAGCTATGGCTTTCATCAGAAAGATGTTTCACTGAAAAAAAAAAAAATATATATATATATATATATATATACATACACACACACACACACACACACACACACACACACACACAATTAGATACAGATTATGGATAAATATATATATATATATATATATATATATATATATATATATATATATACATATGTGTAGGTGTATATATATATATATATATATATATATATATATATATATATATATATATATATATATATATATGTATCTGCTTTATACACACACATGCACACAAAGTGTGAGTGATTAAAGGAAGACAATATGGAGCATTGCTTCACTATAACAGTGTAGCGGGTAACTGAAACAATCTTCCTGAAAATGGTAGTAATGTCAAGAACAGTAACAAAATTGCAGAATTGATGAGACTAACAAAAAATATTTTTTTGTTAGGGCTGAAGGAAAAGTAAGCTGTTCGTTAAGTAAAATGTGCACTTATATAATGTTATTGGAAAATACCAGATTAGGTGGGTCAGGCTGGCCTCATCTACCACCAAAATCCATACTTCCACAATTTTTTAGTTGTATTAAAGGTGTATGATCTTATTCACATCTTCTGTTGTTCAGAGGTCATTTTACTATAATGTCCTGGATTAATGTTTCATATAAACCCGCGGTGGTGGTGCTGCGGTAGCGTTGCCTCCTCACAGTAAGACGCTGTCCGGTTCGATTCTCAGCTAGAGCGTCTTCTGCGTGGAGACATGTAAATGGGTGTACCTTCATTGAAGGTTGTGCATCAGGGCTGGTAACTCGGCACGTAAAAATCAACTACCAATCATTAGCTGACCGGAGTTCCGCTGTGGCGACCCCTAACCGGTAAAAGCCAAAAGACACAAACAATATGTAATAGCTATGTTTGTGGTACAATTACATAAGGATTCAGTTTCAAGACACGATCACATGTGAGTCTGATATTTTTCTGTGGATAAGACTTATTTGCTTAGCGGTCATCAGCCAGACAGAATTTGGAACAAGTTATAACTATTTTGAAGTATCTCAGAAACAGATGATAAAGGGAAAGGCATTAGATAAAATGTCTAAAACACACTTTTCAAATTTATTTTTGAAGTATATTATAACCTGTATATTTGAATGAATTTACATGATATTTTTTCAGGTAAAATCTATCATTGACCCTTTCAGAATAAAAACAAAGTCAGTGAAGACACTAAAATAGCAAGTCATGTGATTTTAGTACTGGTGCTGTAAGTTATATACTCTTAATACAACTGTAAGTTATAATTCTACTTGTGAAATTACCAAAAATTTGTATCATTGGACAGGTTCACCTAAACATGCCTGCACAGTAATGCACACACAGGCAACTGTTAGGCAAAGATTTTCTAGCAAGATGTTTTGAAAGGCAATTACAGTCCCAATGCCCTGCCGTCATAGTCATGGAACAAACACTCCTGAAAGTGTCATATGACATACTGCCAGAGCTTATCTAAACAGTCCTATCTTGGTTTGTAATTTACTGTGAAGTTGACTGGTAAGAAAAGTTTTATTTGAATTTCTATTTTATGTTTTATCATTGCTTTTCACTGTTCATTTGGAGGAAGGGATTGCTTGTAGACAAGAAGATTTACTTTCATTTATATTTTATTGTTTTACCTTTAATTTTCACTGTTGGTTGTTAAAAAGGGATAGGTTTTAGACAGGCAAGTTATAGCCATCCCAAGGGGCATAGTTAGCTATAAATTCACACAGACTGCAGAAAGGACAATCCAGAGCTTATCTAAACAATCCTATCTTGGTTTGTGATTTATTGAGCTTTACTGTTAAAAAGAAGTGCAACTGCAAACGATAGTGTGCGACAGAAAGGAATTACAGATTTTGCCTGACTTTTAGAACTTGTACGGTCAGAACAACTCTACTGTATTTACTTCAGTACTTAGTTGTATATTGGTTGTGTGATTTTTGTCATAGAAGTTGATTTAAGTTCTCTTTGAATTCCGTGGTTATTGATTTTGATCAGTCTTTTCCTTTATAAGCTTTTATTCATTTAAAGCTGAATATGGATTCCATAAATGAGTTTGCAATTAATGATTTGCTAAAGCACAAATTTCTTATACAGTATAATAATTGCTATGCATTTTTAAAGGTAGCACCTGATAACACTGGTGACCTGTGTTCTTTATATCAAAAGCTGGATGATTTGATGGCCATTATTAGAAGTAAATCTAGACTTACTGATGATGATTGGACTCGTGTAATTGACATGGCTTGGAGAACTGTTGTTACATATATTAATGACTGGACTGGTGAGATAAATAATGTTAGGCAAAAAGCAAATAGAACATATTTAGGAAATGGTGTGTCTATTGTCTGTAAAGATCATTCAACCCCTATGAAACAAGATGATGCCCCTGACATCAGAATTCTGGATGCAGGTATTCGGCAATCTGAGGATTCATAGTGTTTAGAAGGACACAAAAAGAAAGAAAGAAAGAAAGAAAGAAGTTCACAACAGATAACAAGGAAGAAAATGGATTAATGTATGTAAAGTAAAGAGAATATTTACTAAAAAGGATACTGCTTTGTTATGTAACACACATTGCATTGAATGATAACATTTTGCTATCAGAAAACCTTCAGTTTACAGAAAAATGAACCATGTTTCCAAAAGAGAAAAAAGAGGCAAGGGACAGGTGAATAGGAAGAAATCAAACTTGAGCATTGAAGGATTGAAGAACATTACTGTAAGAAAAAAGAAGAGAGAGACAGATGTTGACTATACAAGCTGTGGATGTACAAAGCCAGCTGGATGAGTATTGTATGCTTGCATATTTAAAATGCAATGGAAACAGTGGGATTAATAAGACTATTGGTGATGAAGATCATTCCTTTATAACAACTGATAGAGCAGATATTATTGTATTAGAAGTTGAAGATTCTTCAGATCTGATCAGAAAAGATATTCTTGCAATTGCAGATTGAATTATAAGAAGAACTGATACTTATATTTGCATAGAAGATATTGAACATTGAAAAGTGTTATGCTTGCCAGAAGCAAAAATGGAAGATGTGAGACAAGCCTTGGGATGCCTTGATGTAAGGCAGTATGGATCTGTTTTTATTATACAAATATAAATGATCTCATCCACAAGGACTCTCTGACTGTTAGCACAGAACTGACAGCCCTCTTAGATAGTATTGCTTGTACTGGTGTTAGGACGTATTTTTCACAAATCACCTATAGAAACGATAGTCAGGTCACTGTGATTGAAAAGATTTTTTGGTTAAATACTACATGGAAAAATGTCCTGTTTTAAAAAATAGAAATGTGTAGAGCATCCAAGCCTAGTTTGGGGTGCACATGTTCAGACAGGATGATGTGCATTTGTCAAGATCAGGGAAGAGAATTTTTGCAGCAGATATTTTGCAATATTTGACAAACACTAGGCAGGATTTTTGCCAGGTCAAAAAATTAACAGTTCACAGACAGCATTTGATGCACCTCTGATGGTTGCTAATGCTAGGAACATTAATAATATTTTTTTTATTGGAAAATTTGCTGTGTTCCCACAAGATTGATGTCACTATTGTTTCTGAAACATGATTAAAGAACAATGACTGGAAACTAGTTCTGTCAGGGTATAAACAAAAAATCAGGTGGAGATGTTATGATAGGGATTAAAGATAGTTATGAGACCTATGATTATTACATGTTCAGTGATAATACCAATAATATAGACTGTGTAACTGTGACAACAAAGACAATCCTGGAACATATAACAATTGTTGGAGTGTACAGATCACCAACGTCAAGGGCAGATGACCTAGAGGAATTCATACATTTCTTGCATGAAACACAGGAGGGAAGAGTAACATTAGCTGGGGGCTTAAATTTACCAGAAAAAGATTGGAATGTTGATTCAATGACATTAGTAAGGAAATTTTCACAATGTATATTCAGGAACAACAATTGTTTCAGAATGTAAAAAAAACTACCAGGGAATGGAACATGCTAGACATTGTGTTCCTAAAGAAGTTACTGTCACTTCAGTTTAAGTTTTACTACTGTTGATGTGCAGTGATCATGGGGTTATAAAGGTTACTTTGTTGCTAGATAATTCTGCCAAACTGAAATCTAAATCAATGCACAGAAGTTAATTACAGATTATATGGAAGCAAAACAGTCACTATGTAAATCTAACTAGAGTGATGTGTTCAGTGGAAAAAACTGCAGATGGAATGTGAAAAGTTTTGAAAAAGAAATTGTTTGAGTGCAAAAAAAATGTTTAACATCAGGATCTAGGCATACAATGTCAGGGGGGATATATTTTCATAAGAACAAGATACCTGATTAAGATGAGAGACAAAAATATAAGAAATGGAAGAGAGGTCAATTGTCACCCAGAGACTCCCTATGCTGTGGAATAAAATCCCAGTCCATGTGAGGCAGAGCACCTCGCTGGCTCTGTTCAAGAGAAATCTTGACCGGTGGATGGGAGATCATAGGTTTACCCCGGGAATCATCTCTGTGTCACTGCTGGACAGAGGCACAACAAACTAATGGGCACAGTATTTTTTAACATAAGGCTAAAAAGCCACAAAACTTTGGGCTAGACTTATAAATGCCTTAGGGCAGATAGCCTAGTATAAACCTATGAACCTATGAACCTGTGAAATAAACAAGCTGGATACACAAATTAAACATAGTGCAAGACAAGATCAAGAAAAATTTGCAGAAAATTTCTATAACAATATTGATCATAGTATGACACATTTTTATAGATACATATGATGTGGAAGGAGTAAAGACATACAAACTGATAAACTGTGTGCAGATTCTAAAATGTATTTTCAGACACAACATATTATAGAGATATATTTACAAAATCTTAAGCAAAACAGTTGGCTCCACAAAGGGTGTGATAAGTTGTCCTAGTGACATCCAGGCAACCTCAGATACTGGAATCAAATTAGATTATATAGAAAAAGAAATGCACAGACTAGATCCAAACAAAGCACAGGGAGGAGACAGTATTAGTAATAATGACATGAGAACAGTTCAGCAAGTATTTACAGTACCATTATGTCTATTATTTAGTAGATGATATAAATATAGGGAGATTCCTAAAGAATAGAGGCATGCACTTATTAAACTGGCTTTAAGGGAAAGGGGAGTAGGAAAACCCCTGAGTCATATAGACCCTTAAGTCTACTTTCATGTTGTGGAAAAATAATGGAGAAGGTAATATTAGATAAGTTATTGTCAGAATTGGATAGGTTGGGACTTGAAACCATATATCAGCATGTACCTTCAGTCACAGTACTGCCATTCTCTTTATTCCTACCTAGGCTATATGATTGTATTAGTGAAATCTATAACATGTATTTTTCATTTTGTGCTCTTATCTGAGATTGAATCAACATTTGTATCTGTATGTTGTGTATGTATCATACTGTTATTTATAAATGTGGAGCTTTTCTCCATGGGCCTCTGCTGAAAAAGGACATTTTTGACCAGTCAGACTTTCTTGGTAAACAAATGTAAAATAAAATAAATAAAAGCAAATAAATATCTTGAAAATAGATCTATTACCACCGGTAATATGATGTTCTATAACAATACAGTAATAGCTATAAATGAAAAATTGTGCTGTGATGTAATTTATATACATTTAACTTCAACATTTAACATGGTCATACAAAAAAACACTGCTCAATAAATTAGAACAACTAGGTATCGATGCACTCCTGATAAGATGGATAGCTGCATGGCTTACAAATAGGACATGGCAAGTCTCTTACAGCATCTGGACAGGTGACATCCTTGGTTACAGTCAGGATGACCCACAGAGCTTGGCCCTTACTTGTTTATATTGTATCTTTCAGACATAACTTTTTTCATCTGAGGTTTTCTACAGTCTATATGCAGATGACTTGAAACTGGATAAACTGATTGCATGCATGTCTGCAAAAGAACTAAAAATGACTAAAGGCACAGGAGAATAATATGCTGATAAATACATCAAAAACTAAGCAGATGAGATTTGGGAGATATAAACTGAAAGATGAATATTTAATACAGCACACAGTGATTGAACTGTAGACTCATTTAAGGACCTAGGTATATGTGTAGATCCAGATAGGAGTTTTTCTAAGCATATCAACCACTTGGTTAATGATCATTATAGTTAGAACTATAAGTTATATAAAAAAGATTTATAAAGTCTAGAAAATCAGAAATTATGAAGTCATTGTTTCTTAGTTACATTAGACCCAAACTTGAGTATGGAATAACAATATGGAAACCTTATAAGAAAATAAGCATGAGTAAACTAGAAAGAGTACATTAGAAATATATCAAGGCCATCCATGGATGTGAAATTTTAAGTTATTATGAAAACCTAGAATATCTGAACTTGTACAGTATCTCTTATAGATATCTAAGAGGAGATCTTATTCAGTTATACAGGGCATTTAGAGACAACTATCTGGGAATGTTTGGGGTTATCAAAAAGTAGTACAGAATCATCAGACAACCTATGTAGAGGATTCTATAGGAATGAGAATTGTACTAACTGGTTCTCTGAGAAAGCAGCTGATACATAGAACACACTACAAAATTACATTATACCAAGTACTAGTTTAAATATTTTTTAAGATCAGCCTGGACACTTATGGGAACAAGTGTTTTGGTATATTGGCAAGTTAGAAGAGCATTAATGCCTGTGCTTGAAATATCTGTGTGTATGTATACGTCTCCACATTACAAAGCGGTCCATCAAAAATTTGGAGACACTGTGCCAGAATCCAAAAGACATGCTTTCAGTGTAAATGACCTTATACACTTAGAGCAGGCCTTTTTGAATCTGGCCCTGAGTCACAGCAGAATGTGTGTGTGAAAGCAGCCTGCAATGAGAAAGTTATACATGTCTCTAGATACTGTGGTGGACATATATCACACAAAGAAGTACGTCTAGCTAAGGAAAAGATATATGAAAACCAAAAAAGTTAAACCATTTTCCATGGAATGTAAGAGTACAAATAAATGAAGAGAAAACAATGCAGGGAAAAGACATACCAAGGAGACATAAAACAGCAGTGTAGAAGGTGTGAAAGATAAGCATACACTTTTGTATACCACACATGAGCATAAAAATAATACAAGACCAGACACAATAGCAAAACAACTGAATACTGAAGTGAGACTGTTACTAGTGACTGGTACTTCAGTTAATATAATGGCAAGTAACATTTAAAAGATGTTAGTCCCATGTCCAATGTTGCAGAAAGCCAATACCAAGATATTGGTGCAAAACTTAGTAGCAACACTACCCATAACTCACTGTTTTGAATCAGAAACAAAAGTCAGTGAGCAGATCATAAACAATTTTTATCATACTGGGAGGAACAGGATCCTGCATGTTAAACTATCACATTGTAAGATCACTGGAAGTGATAACCATTATAATACCAGGGATGTTTACAACCTAAATATCATACACTGTTGATTTATCTTCTGCCAAAATCATCTGATATTGATAAATGTTATGCTTCTGAAATTTTACCAGAATAACATGGAATACTCTATACATATAAACTATTACACCTTTAGTATGTTGCATATAGTACACACACACACACACACACACACACACATATATATATATATATATATATATATATGTATATATATCCATCTATTTATATAGTTATATCCATAGATCTATTTATATATATATATATATATATATATATATATATATATATATATATGTATACACACACACAAACATATACGAGTGCCTCATCAAATATAAAACACTTACAATAGCAAACAATGAAAGAACATTCATTTTAGATCCTATATAAAATGATTGAGAGCAATAAAAGTGAAAACTAATTTTTATTTTTGTAGGGAGGCAAGCTCATATGGCCCATTCAAATCCCTGTTAATTATATATACCCACTCTGACATCACACATACCCGCTGCACTATGAATGCATACAGAAATGCAAAAACATCATTGAAAATGTTCACGCATATGAGCATTCACTGTTATTTACAGCCTGAAAAAGTGTTCTCAGTTGTGAGCATTCATTATTTTGACCTGCAACAATATATTTAGATACCTTACAGTATTGTTTAATGATCTGAAATTGTATTTCACGTTACATTTCATGCTGTTATTTCATATTGTTATTCGTTTCTGTATTGTATGGCCTATATTATGTTATCAAGAGATTATATCTTTATTTTTTAATTTATACTCCTGGGCTTTGTCTGAAAAAGGTCTAGATTGATCAGTGCTCTACTCTGTTTAACAAACTAATACATGCATAAACATGATCAGTTTCAGAAACATGAGTAATATGAATAACAGTAAATTCTAAATAACATTTCAGAAATATTAGTTCAAGGCTTAACAAATTATAGGTAAGGTTGTGGACCAGAAAATCAACACTTTTAAAAACTTTTGAGAATTATGTGTACTGCTAAAATATCTATATATGAATGTGCTCATCACTGTCAAGTTTTAAAAAAAATGTGGTTTCACAAGCCAGTGTGTTGTGCTTGAATACCAGCCATTGTATTATAGTTGGTCTGTTTCATTTATGTTTTTGGTGTATTCCTCATAAAATTTGTGTTTTTCTGGGAAAATTCCTTAGAACTGAAGTCACTGAATAATAACATACATTTGAGTTTTAGACATCATATCCTTCAGAAAATGTGTGATGCGGTGGTGGTGCTGCGGTAGCGTTGTCGCCTCACAGTTAGATGCCCGTTCGATTCTCAGTTAGAGCATCTTCTGTATAGCAACATGCGTGAATGGGCCTTCCTTCGTTGAAGGTTGTGCATTAGGCCCGGCAAGCCAGTACGTAAAAATCTACTGCCAATCATTAGGGGACCGGAGTACCGCTGTGGCAACCCCTAACTGGGAAAAGCCAAAAGACACAAATCCTTCAGAAAATGTGTGCTAACACAAATCTTGTTATTCTAGCAACTGCCTCAGTTAAGCCCTTGTCCCCCCTTTATTTTAGGGTTAGTCCAGATTTCATGTGCTAAGATATATATGTGTGTGTGTGTGTGTGTGTGTGTGTGTGTGTGTGTGTGTGTGTGTGTGTGTGTGTGCGTGTGTGCGCGTGTGTGTGTGTGTGTGTGTGTGTGTGTGTGTGTGTGTGTGTGTATCGGTGGTTTGGATGCATGTGTAGGGGAGGGGGTGGGTGGTAGTGAACAAATCTCTTACCAGAGTAGTTTTGCATATTAGTGTATAAAGCATTAAGCTGCCTGCACTTTTATCACAGCCACTTAAACTGTCTGGGCAGTAAGGATCTATACTCCCAGCAGTGGCAGGTCCTGAGGAATTGACTGTATAAGATTATTCTACTGCTCATTGAGGGATGTCAGAACACGGGCAGGTTAAGTGACAGTAGTACGTATCCTCTGCATTACCCGCTGCAGGAGAGCCATCTACTACCCAGTGGCTCCTCTAATTTCAAAGCACTGTACCTGTCAAAGAATCCTGTATGAAACAGCTTGGTGCTGGTTAGTGAAAGCCATTTTTAGAATCTATTCATATGTCCAGAAGGAGAAGCCCAGTTGGGAACTGAGTAGCTTTTGTTACAATATTCAAGCCTGATCAAGGTTCATCTGGAATATAGCACTGGTTTTGTATACCTTGACCTCTAGTCAACAATGGTTAAAACAGATGGACTGTTGTTAGTCTTTAATTCCACTTTATTTGATAACTTCTGTATGTCATCTAAAGAGAGAAGGGTGGATTTTTTTCTTTTACCATTCAATGTGGTTAATAATTAAGGGTGGAAGAACAGTAGAGGCCCTAGTACATAGCCTTATTGTATTTTCAGAGTAGACATACCATAGATGCAGTTGATTTAGAACAGTCAGCCCATAAACTTGAAATTAGTACTAGAAAAGATAGTGAGTGGTCTGTAGTGGTTAGGTTGCATCACCTATGAAAAGATGCGACTGAAATTTGTAGGCTAAATACACAATCACATTATAGTAAAGAATAGAAACGGTAGATATATGGCAAGATGGGGTACTGCACCAAATTTCATAATCCTGTACTGTAACCCAATAGTGCCAGGTTGGTGATGGCAGGCACTGGGTCAGAGGGCAAGGTTACAACCACATCTCTGCGGTGGAGGGGGAGATTTCATGTGAGGACCCCAATGCCAGAATCTTGGAAGACTTGTACTACTTTGCATTTTCGACGGAAAATCTTTTATTTAAATAGTAATTTTCAGTTCCCCAAAACATTCAGTAGTAGTTGCCTGCAAGTATCACATTTACACAACAATAGCACGAAATGTTTACATCCTGTCCTTAGGACGCTGCTTTTCTTTTAGCAAATAATCCCCCTCTGATGTTAGTCCTATAAACAGCATATCCTGGGACTTCCGATATTCATTTATTTATAGAAAA
The DNA here is from genome assembly GCF_019279795.1 of Protopterus annectens. Lineage (NCBI taxonomy): Eukaryota > Metazoa > Chordata > Ceratodontiformes > Protopteridae > Protopterus > Protopterus annectens. The sequence goes on from NC_056749.1 coordinate 411,316,108, forward strand.
TAGCTTATTTTACCCACGGTGATGATGCTGCGGTAGCGTTGTCGCCTCATAGTAATACGCTGTCCGGTTTGATTCTCAGCTAGAGCGTCTTCTGCATGGAGACATGCGTGAATGGGCGTACCTTCGTTGATGGTTGTGCGTCAGGCCTGGCAAGCCTGTACGTAAAAATCAACTGCCAATCATTAGCAGACTGGAGTTCTGCTGTGGCGACCCCTAACCGAGAAAAGCTGAAAGACACAAACAAACAATAGAAAATAGCTTATTTACATTATTTCCAAGGTCACAGCTACATTGCAGTGCTTGTATTACTAACCTACTAGCGGTTATGGAGATTTTTCAGAACTTTTAAACTATGATCGGTTGCTTCCCACACATTTCATTAGAATTAATAGTGTTTCACAATCAGTCTATTTAGTCTATTGGCCGTTTTGGGCCAATTTCTAGCTCTTTCAAGTCCCCCTGTATAAAACCCGCTTTGGCACAGCTTTGCGCGATTTTGCGCATAGCGCAGCATCGGGCAGCTCTGCTTAATTGGGTTTAAACCATTCTCCGCTCAACAAAGTCTGCTCTTCACTTTTTCCCTTAGAACTGATCTAGTTTTTATAATAAACACCCTATTCCTACTCTAAAGCCTGGCAGTTGCTCACTAAAGCAATTATATAAGTCAGCACTAAAAAATTAAAAGCACTACACCCTCACAAACTCCCCTTGAGTACCTTGTTCCCCACTGGCCCTTTTTTTCAATTATAAAGGAATTCCCAATGCTATTCTAGCATGTCCAAAGGTCAGTTGTCAATCTCCTCTCCAGTCCAGCTGGTGAATCTGGGAATCTTGAGGCAATGTTATAACTGCCTCATGTACACAGGCAACCCTCTCCTCCTCCCAACAAATTCCAACACATGTGAGAGATGCAACCATATAGCCAAACTGGAGGGTAAGTTCTCTCAACTCAGTACTGGCATAACCAGTCAGGAGGAGAAGGAAACCACACTCACTACAATTCCAGTCTCACATAGACCTACCACGACAGCAAACCAAACACATAAACACACAAAAACATACTCAGAGGCTCTAAATAAAAATCTGCCTAAGCAGCAGAGACCTCCAAAGCAGACACCCAAGCAACTGCTACCCCAAAACAAAACATGTGCAACACATAGCTCACAAAGCCAGTGTTCTGAACAGTCACAGCCCTTAAGGCTAAACAACACACCTGATACACTTGTAATAGGTGACTCTATCGTCAGACACACTGATGTCCCGTTCACCAGGCTGAACAAGGAGAAGGTCATGGTGAGCTGCCTGTCGGGTGCTAGGATCCGCCACATAACACAAGCACTCAGGTCACTCCAAGGCAAGTACAAATATGACTCAGTCATTGTCCATGCTGGTGTGAATGACCTGAGATGTACCTCCCTGGACTACATGAAAAGAGACATAGAGGAGCTCTCTGAGCATGTAGCCCAGGCCGGTATGACCCTGACCTTGAGTAGCATCTTACCCTCACCAAGAATGATGTCACAATATGAAGACAAGATGATCAATTTCAACAATTGGCTTAAGTATTGGTGTCATTCAAAGGGGATCCAATGCCTGTCAGCCTGGGATGACATGCTCGACAAGCCACGATGCATCGCTAGGGATGGCTTGCACCTGTCACCCCTGGGCTTTCAGATATTGGCAAAGGCTCTTGCCACCCCCATAGTGCCTTTTTTAGGCAAGGCTCAAAAGACAAACCCACCTCCATAGGTATCACAAGGGATAAGAAACTAAGAGTAATGCTACTCAACGCCAGAAGTCTAAACCTCAAGATGCATGCACTCAAAACTCTCCTTAGCATGGAGAACATTGATATCTGTGCAGTAACAGAAACCTGGTTCAAGGCTCCCAGAGCACCCCAGCACTACCAGGTTATACCTCATACCATGCTTTTCGCCCCAAGACTTGGACCGAACCACAAAAGAAGGGGGAGTATCAATATTCGTCAAAGATACCCACACCTCCAGGTTGGTGGCACAGCACGAAGCATCAGAGACTATCCACGTGCAACTAACAGTGGGTAAAACTGCCTTCCAGTTTATAGCCTGCTACAGACCACCCTCCCAAACCCAGGAACCCCACTCGGCCTTCCTGAGAACACTGGAAAATATGAAGGTCTCTCCAAATACCATTATATTGGGTGACTTCAACTACCCAAACATAGACTGGGAGCATTACTCTAGCTCCAACACCCTAGCCCAAAGGTTCCTAGAATTTATAAACTCAAATGCTATGGAACAACTTGTTACCACTCCCACAAGAGGGGAAAACATACTGGAACTGATCATCACCAACATGGGGGCTCTATCCTCCAGACCAGAAGTGTATCCCTCACTGGTAAGCTCAGACCATAAACTAATCGCACTGGATATTCACATCCTGACCCCACCCCCTGCCCAGAAAACCACAGTGAAAAACTTCTCTAAAGCAAATTTCACACTCCTCAAAACCGAGGTGGAATCTTTCAAAGCCCCCGGGCCTGTGGAAAATATGGCCCAGACCGCAGAATCCTTTATAAACGCATTCTATGAACACCTTCAGGAATGCATGGATCATGCAATCCCAAATAAAACCAAGACCCAATCCTCCAAAGGCAGACATCCTGTCTGGTGGACCCCAGCCATAAACAAACTATACAATAGAAGGAAGAAGCTACTACATGATAGAGCAAAATCCCAAAAAGGGAAGGCATCTCTGATCAGTATTAGCAAAAATCTACGGGCACTCATAAAATCATCTAAGGCCAGCTTCGAGAGAAAAATTGCACAGGACACTAAGGATAATCGCAAGGCTTTCTTTAGTTATGTTAGGAACGTGGGTGGGAATTCCCAGATATGCTCAGAATTAGTCCAAAATTACAAAAAATACACCAAACCCACAGACATTGCCAACATCCTAGCTGACAGGTTCAGCGCAAACTCCCCCCACCAAAAGGGCAAATATCTATCCCAGCAGAGTGCTGCCCCCCTGACATCTCAGATGCTCAGGTAAGAGCCACCTCTCCAAAGCAAAAACACAGCATCAATGGGACCAGACGGTGTCCCGGCTGCGTCCTACATGAACTCCAAGAGCTAAACCCAAACATAAAACTACTGTTCAATCTCAGCCTTACTACTGGATATGTACCCAAAGAGTGACGTACAGCAACAGTGGTCCCTCTCCACAAAGGTGGTGCCTCAACGGATCTTGGAAACTATCGCCCCATAAGCCTGGCTAGCTTGGTCTGCAAAGCTATGGAAAGGATCATCATGGACTTCATAAATAAAGATATTGTGGACCTACAGACACTGGATCCTACCCAGTTCGGCTTTGTTAAGGGCAGATCCTGCCTCTTAAACCTGGTTGATTTCTTTGAAATAGTCACCAAGGCCATTGACAAGGGGAAGGTGGTCCACACAGCCTACCTGGACCTCACAAAAGCTTTCGATACAATACCCCACTCAGACATTATAGATAAGCTCACCAGCTTAAATATAAACCCCTATGTCACTAGATGGGTTGCAAACTGGCTCAAGGACAGAACCCACATGGTTAGAATTTCTGGAGCCATGTCAGACTCCAAACCAGTTACAAGTGGCATCCCACAAGGCTCAGTCCTGGGACCTCTCTTGTTCAGTATATATTTCTCGGAGGTACAGGCCAACATGGAAGGACTGTGGCTGACCAAGTTCGCAGATGACTGCAAACTAGGCACCATAATCGACTCTCCAGCCGAAACAAGCATCCTACAAAAGGGCCTCATAGAAACAGACAACTGGTGCCAGAGCCATGGCCTCAAGCTAAATGCCAAAAAGTGTATAGTCATCCCCTTTGGCAAAAACAAAGTGCCCACAAATTACCACATAGGTGGTAATCCATTAAGTATGGAAGACATAATTAGGGACCTGGGGACCCAAGTTGATAGCAATCTCTCATTTGAAAACCACGTGGCCAAAGTGGTTAGAAAAACATTTTATATAGCCCACCTAATCATGAAGGGATTCACATCTAAATCAGGGGAGGTCATCATGCCTCTTTACTCATCCCTCATCAGGCCAATAATTGAGTACAATGCCCCTTTTGGGATGTACCTTACCAGACACCAGCAGCAACTGGAAAGACTCCAAAAGTACCTCACCAAGAGGATCAGAGGGCTCAAACAGATGCCATATGCTGCCCGGTTAAAGAAACTCCAGCTCTACTCAGTGGCATACCGCCTGCTCAGGGGCGATCTGTGCCTGACGTATAAAGCCATGTCCAACCTGGAATTAATGGACATGCTGCACCTCAGAAAATCCAAATCCCATCGAGCTACGCGCTCGAGAGACTTGAACCTCAGCACTGAAATAAATAGGACATGCTGGAGGGACAGATTCATAACCCAGAGGCTCCCTTTACTCTGGAATAAAATCCCACTCCAGGTTAGGCAGAGTCCCTCATTGACTCTCTTCAAGAGGAATCTTGATGAGTGGATGGGAGATCGTAGGTTTACGCTGGGTATCACTTCTGTGTCATTGTTAGACAGAGGCACAGTATATTAACCTCGAAAAAGGGCATAGCAAAATTCATTTAAAATGGGTGGCAAAAGCCAAACACACACTGGCTAGGCTTATAAATGCCCTAGGGCAGATAGCCTAGTATGAACCTATGAACCTATGAATCAGATTAGTTTCTGACTTGACTGGGTTAATGGCACAGGTTACATCCCTCAGGTGATCTAAATAATGATCAAAAGGTAGCCTACTGACTTGTGGGGTATCTCGGGTGGTGGTTCGTAGAATATAAAAACGGTGTAGGAAGGGTTGGTTGGGATAAAGCACTGGAAACCATTTTGTAGTGAGAGTGGTTGTCTGGGGTAGGCTTTCCCCTCGTGTCGATATTAGTGAGGTAGACTGTTTTCCATTTTTTTTATTAATTTGACGTTTCGCAAATACATTGTGTAGAAGTATAGAAGACAGTCTCCTGTTCTATTCTTATCTTCTCTGCAGTTAGACTGGGTGGGGGGGTTTAATGTAAGTTCTGTTTTGTAGGGTTCTTAAAACTTGTGTATTAAACTATTATTTATTGCTGCTGTAGACTGTAATTGAGCAATTGCTCATTTAATTACTTTTTTTTTGCGGTGAAAAATATTCACTGGTTATGTAGGGGGTGGTGTTATACGTCCTTTTCGTGTCCAGCTGTAATTTGTATTGGGCCGTAGCCAAAGGCAGCCCACGTTGGGGAGTAAAAATGTTATCTTCACATGTTTGGGGGTCGTTAGCGTCACATTTAGAAATGAACGGACTTCTGATAAACATAAGCTTAAAGTTGACTGGCTTAACATCCCCCTAAGTCTCTACTGTCTTTCAAAAAGTTTAACATTTCCTTGGTGACTCGGACTCCCCTATGGTATTTGGGAAAACTGAATGCTAACGGTCCAGCTGTGACTTGCTGCCAGTGTATCTTAAATCTCCTTCGTGAAGTATTAACAAAGGAAACATGATTGGAGGTTGGGACACATTTTATATTTTAATTTTAGTTAAAACTTTTGTAGCAACATCCCCAAACCTGCAGCTCCATTTAGAACTGGGTAACGACAGCCATACCTGACCAGGATAACCGAGAGAAAGGGCAACAATGACCCTCACGGCCAGGCGTGTGTAGGGTTGCCACCTTTTCAAATGCCCAAAGTGGGACATGTTTGATACAAACGTCGGATTTTGCAGGACAAAACATACCCACGGCCATACTTATTATTGTAGCATTTTAGTTGCTTATTCTGTTTATTAAAACATTTCTGGAGCGTTTCTCCCCGGGCCTCTGCTGAAAACAGGATCTGTGGAACCTAGTCGGACTTTCCCGGTCAACAAATGTTAAATAAAAAAAAAATAAAATAAAAAAATGTAGGTGTTTCGGATACAGAATAACTGTTTTATGTAACTATTACATAAAATATAGGAAATATGGTTGTCCTAAAATCTCAGGACATTTGCCATTTTTTTATTTCTTTGCAGGACACAACTACCCAAAGAGGGTAAGTGACCAACTTGGACCACTGACTTAACTTGCTCGGTAACCTGAGCAAGAATAAACGTTGTAAACCGACAGACTGCTGGCTTATTTGCTGTTTGTATCACACAGGGTAAAATGGTTCTTGTACATTTTAACAGACTTTGGAAAAGTAACAGCAGTAAATTACTACTCCCCGTAGTTGAAAGACTTTAGAGATTGTGAATGTTATCCCTATTTTTACAGTGTATGCTGTTGTACTTCCATGCTTGTCTGGCATAAGGTTCTTCAGTGTGCTCCATCTATTTACCAGAGTTTAGGTTTGGTACTTGAAATGAACACCTTAAAATGTTTCCTGAAATATGCTAGTCTTAACTTGTTACTGGAGGTACTCTGAGTAGATCACTGTGTTCAGAGCACTTGTAAACTTTGAACAGTGTGTGATGGAGGCTGCTCTTTGAATATTTCTCCTCCCATAGTAGTTCTTACTTGATCTCCTCTTAGTAAAATTATTAGCTTTGTCCCTTCGGTGTGCATGCATTTCTTTTATCCCCCCACACGCACACATTTGGCAAATCTAAATCTTGAGTCTTCAGTGTTTGTAGTTCCGAACAGGAATATAAAAAAACATGACCTGGTTAATGTAACGTTTTGTATATGGTCAACACAAATGTTTAAACTTGATTGCATTTAGTACTGTAAGCATGTTCTTGCTAGCTAAACGGGAAGCTTTACTTGTATATTCTTTCTAAACCGTTATCATTCTTTTCCCCTTACAGCGTTTAGACAGCTTGTCTTACTGGAAGGCGATGCAGCAAACTCTAATAGATATTAGAATGTTTTATTTACTAACCAGGGAAGCAGTTTACATGCAATGGCCTAAATCTGTGTTGGGGGTAGTTGAGTTGGGAGACCCAGCATATCTATTTAGGTTAATACTAGGCTCTTGCTGTAGGAGATAATTTGTAGCCTAGACAATGAATCCCCTACTGAAATTGCCAGGCTATAAAATCCCCATACCTCATGGGGAGAATACTTCTGTAGTATTTCAACCACTTCCTAGAAGGGTTTAATGGACTAGACTGAAATGTACTTGGCATTACCCATCCAGTTAATGCTTTAGGTCAGGGCACTGCTTTTACATCAAGGGGGTGGGTGTAGTTGGTTTAGTTACTCATGGACTATGCATGTGGGAGTAAGACCAAAAATCTACCTGCATCATTTGGTATGTGCAGATGAAAGTAGTTTAGAATTTCCTCTAAATTTTTGTTTATGAAACAAAGCTTTTCAATACCATTTAGCATTTTCATGCAATCAACATCTGTGTGCAAAATTATACAAATTTGCCATGGTATATGAAGCACAAATAGCTGACCTTTGCACCTTGTTAAAATCTTAAACTGGATTTCTCATTCATACCCCCATAATTCAAGCTGCACAATTTTCCAGCTGCATCATTTGTAACCCTAACCTTCCCCCTGTAACTCTATTGACTAGGTAAGTACTAGGCTCACTTCCCTTGAGGGCTGTTTCTAGGTCTAGCCAATTTCCTTCTATGCACTAAACTGTCCCATTTGGTGATTGGCCTTGCCCATCCAGTGGTTGCGTATTACCCCAACTGGGATGGTACTATACATAATTTGAGGGGACCTATGCATGAGAAATATTTAGGGGCTGCCTGTACCCATTAGTACAAGTGGCAGTCCTGGGGTACATTTTTCCAGCCATAGAATAAAGTTCCAATTGAATATGGACTTATTTGTGGATTGTGAGTCTGTTCCAGAGCAGCTGTATCTTCTGAGATATTCCTGTCTCTCCACCCCCCCAACTGTGCTGCATATGAGGTTTAGATCTTAGATAGTATTGCTGATGCTATTTGACCTACTGATGAGCAGTAAATCAATCTCTAATGGGTTGGATTCCATCATGCAGCATTCACTATATGCAGAATTTGGGACACTCCTTACTCTCTCCTGAAGATTACCTCCATTTGGTCTCTTTAATTGCTGGCAATCCCTGCATCTGTAGTTGCTACTAGCAACCATATTCTGCTATAACTTTATCACTCATTCTTGCTGCTTTGCTTGATTGGTCTTTCCATTGAAAATCTCTACACTTCCCGGGTATTGCTTTTGCTGATTTCATTGCAGATCCTTATTCTTTCTACTTAGACTTCAAAATCCTCCCCTTTCCAAGCACGGACTATTCTCTTCCTCAGTAAGCAGTTGGCTAGTCTCATCTCTAGCCCATCCCTTTATGTACTGCAAAAAGGTATGCCCTACTGAGCTGGTATCTTCCTCAATTTACTCCAAATCTTTGTCCCCTTCTGCAATATGACCTCACTACATGTGCACCCAAGCAATGTTTTCTTCCCCACATCTCCCAACACTCTGCACACCATCATTTGGTACTTTTTTGCAGGGGATTCTATGCCACCAGTGCACCATCCTGCACTGATTCCCAAAAGGGACACCATCTTTCAAATTTTGAAAGGAATTGGCAATTCTGTCCATCTCATTTCTCCACTGCTCCCTCAAGTTACCCCAAACCCCTCTTTGCATGCTCCCCAGCAGCCTTTATAGTCCCTTATCTTTTTTCTTAAAACTATCCCAGTCTTGTGAATCACTTTCTCCTGGTATCTTGTTTATACTTGCTTTTCTGACTAGTCTGGTTATATTCTGCACCCTGATATAACAGCAAGTCTCCTTTCTATAAATTGTATTTGTATTGAGAAATTAGTTAAAATGGCTAGATTTCATCTCTTGGGTCCTCTTCTAGATTACCAGTTTCTACAGCTCCTTAGGGCATATCCACCAATATGCTGTCTAAGATAAAGGTACATGTGGAAGTATTAGAGTTTGCACTTGCAAAGTCTGGCAAATCTACCTGTCACAGGTATTTAACACATCCCCATCCTTGCCTTTAGGTGCATACAATGATGGTTTCTAATCTCTCTAATTTTAAATTAGTCACCATGTAGGACTAGCCACCCGATGGCATGAACTGCATTCCCTGAAATGATTAATTGCTTGTTAGCTACTGATTCTAATTGCCACTGTCTCATTGAGGGTGGTAATATCTGACACTACTGGGGAAGATGTTCAGTAGTCTTTTTGGAAGTTGTACAGTGACTTCCTCAAGCAGCAATACTGTTCAAATTGGATGTATTCTCCATCACTGTCCTACCTTGTTCAACTTTCCCTTAGTTTATGCACCAGACTTTGACCATTAAATAACTCTGGTGATGCAAGACTGCCTTTAATAAAGCCCACTTGCTGCTGTCTTGGTGTTTGAATGGATTTTTTTGTTCTTGCTAACAAGTGAAGAGACACTTCAATGATATTGCACAGAGCTGGTGCATGTTTTGGCACCTCTTAATACAACACTATTGGATCCTTTTTCCATAGGATCTGTTAATCTCACTGCCACTTACCTAGAAGCCCATTTTTTAGGAATCTGAAAATATCCTCTACTGCTGGCTTTACCCATTCTTCGATACTTAATTTCAATTCATGATCTAATTAAATTGGGAGGAGGGGTCTATTCATGAGATCAGTCTAATGTAGAAATCCCCCCTTTGGCTTATTCAGACAGCTCTCTGCATTACATTTAATCTTCCAGTGAAATGATTCATGCTCTACTCCACATAAGCATCTTTGTCTCTCCTCAACCATTTTCCTGCCCATCTTCTGGCCAATTCTCCTTTAGTTTCCAATTCCTCATTATCAGCCTCTCCCTTAGAACCATTTGTTCTGATTACATCCAAAGTTCTGTCCTTATGCAATGCATTTCAGCTGCCAAAACATATTCTCTAGAACTAACACTTCTGCACTCTATACTCCTCACCATAATGGCAACCATTAGGCAGCTGTAACCCCATTCCATTCACAAATTACTTATGCATTTTCTCTTGCAAGAGGTCTCCCTACCTGTACCATTTTTCTCATTCAGTGCTCAGGATTCCATCTCAAACCACTTAGTCTGATTTCTCACTTTCAGCTCATCTAGACAATGGATTGATATTTTCTCTGTAATATATAGTTGTTATATAGTTGTGGTTTCCTGTATCCCATCAATTGATCTAACTACTAACTTGGTTTATTTTAGATGCTGAAAATGTATACTCTGCCACCCCTGGGCTTACAAGCCCTAGCAGAGAGTCTATATGAAGTAAAATTGCTCCAAATGTACTATCCTGTTTGGGGTTTACTTACATTTGTCAAGTACTAGTCCCTCTTAATGCCTGCAAATACTTCATCCAGTTGTGGAGGACTTTGGGTCTGTCTGCACTAGGCCCATAGAGAACAGGCTGATCTCAGTCCTTTGTCCCCCTTGGCCATCTGCCTTCCTCCTCTTTAACTATCCTCACTTTTTTTAGATTTACTCAGTTTTGACTAGCTTTAAGTTAACCACATGAAACCCTTTTAAATAGATTACTTGTGACAGTTGGAAGACTGATCCTAGCTCTCCTATACTCCCCTTTATGAAGTCCCTGCAGTATTCAGTATTACCCACCTTTTCCCCTTCTGCACCACCACACTCCCTAAAGCATGCTTATTTGCTGCTTTAACAGAGCTGGTCCCCAAGACCCTTTGAGTTGGAAAATCTTTGATCAGGACCCCTTCCCAGACCAAGTTATGGACACCATTCTTACCAAAATGCAGCCAGTCTAGCTTTTTACCTCCCCAATATAGTGCTCTCCTGAGATGCTGTCTATTTTCTCTTATTGCTATTTCTGTGGATATTATATGGTCTTCATCCTCCCATTGAGCCCTGAGGTCACCAACCTTTCCAGTCTTTGACAGCAACTATCTTTCAAAGATCTTTGCATAATAGAATTGTCTACCTCAGGACTCCACTGCTTTTTTGGGTTAGTTGTCAGTATGTTCCTTTAACCTTGCCTCCTCAAGCATGCTTGTTTGCTCTGGGTAAATACCCATACCACTTGTTGCCCTTTTTGGTCTAGTAGCCCTTTCTGATAGGATGCATGATCATGCTTTCTGAGTCTTTATGATCAACAGGCTTCTGCTGTACAATTAAAGCATTTCCAGGGGAATCCTGTCCACAAACCCTGCTAACACCTTGAGTATTACTTCTGCCTCATTTTTGGCCCACAACACTTAAGTTTAGCATTGCAAGCTATATAGAAATATTGCCACTGCTCCTGTTTGCAATACTGTCTTGCTGACAAAAAGCAGACTCTTTCTCAAATTTGTGGCACGATTCTCAATTGTACAGTAACCTAGCCATTTGTTTATTGTGGCACTCAGGGAGATCTCTATTCCTTCAGCCTGTAACTATGGCACTTTACAGCAAGTGTCTTGTAAGAATTTCCAGAAAATCGACCAACCTTGGTTACTTTTTTAAAGAAATCCATCCCTTGTGTTACTTGCCATATCCACTATGTCTTTCCCCCAGCCCTTCTCTGCCCAGCGACTGTTTTCTGCATTCTAAATGCTGCTGTGTAGTCAGTGCTTTTTATCCCTTTCCCTTGCATAGTCACAAGGTCTTGAGTTTAGTCATTTACTCAACATGCTGCAGGATCTTGACTTCTTCCAGATTGATTCAGTTTTATTTTCTTTCTAGTCTGCTGTAAAAACAACTTCTAGTTTAGTGATTAACCTTTGGCGGGTTGGGGGGAATCAAATCTAGGCAGCCATGTTGTTACAGTAGCTTACTTTGCCCCAAATGGGACTGCTCTTGTCCTCTGCCTTTTGGAAATTACTGGTCCTAATTGGCACTGCTGTGCCACATGCATCCCATTGGTGTATTTGAATACAAGTCACCATGTCCTTCTGCAGCATTAAGCAACATTAAGTAACTCATAGCATCTCTGCTGAAGTCTTAGCATACCCATTTTTCTAAGACTGTAAAAGACTACTGTCCTCTTCCTTATTCAGCATTTCTGTCTCACTTGTAATTTGAAACCTGATTTGCCTGGATTGGAGAGCATTCCCTACTGAGGTGCAGGTCTAATACCCATCCGATGGGATGGGCTTTTCCTCTGTTCTGGTGGTTACAGAAATTTTGATCTGAGATGTTGAGAGGCCAGTGTTTCTCCACATAGTGAGTATAATGCTTGAAATGCAGTCCTCAGCCTTCAAACTTAAATTCTATAGCCTGTTTCAAAAAGCTAGTAAAAACTTCTAGAGTCTGAAGTTTTTGCACAACTAATTTAGCAAGCTTCCTCCATCTTTTCCATTCCCAATTAGAAATCTAGCTACTGGCAGATAATGGTCATTTAAACCATACATTCTTGTTGGACTCCTTTTCCTTTTGGGATATCAATGGTGTTTGGACTTGATGGGTGGCTTCTAAACTTTCCTTAATGGACAGATTCTCTGTACAGCCTTTCAAGAAGATGCTGCTGAATTCTTTTGTGAGAATTCATCAGGCTTAAAATCATCTGGAGCTAAATTTGGTTACCTGGATGCTGGTCTGCTGGAAAGTCTTAGTGCTTTTAGTAGATCAATATTTTAGAAGTGTGAATTTAATTACATTTTAAATCAATGCTAGGAATTACCTGCAGAGAATTCAAGGTTCTCATGGTGCAACAGATATAGTTTGGATCTAGACTGCTCTTCCTCAGATTTTTCAGTTTTCCTAGCTTTTTGAACTGAGCAGTATGAAGGTGAGGAATGTATTTAAACTAACTCCTTCATAGCCTAGTGCCCTGAAAAGCAAAAGCACTTCATAACAAAGGCTTATGCCTTCATTTATCCCAAGGGCCCAGGCCTGGTCTGAATGCAGTTGAATATAAATGGGTCCTGGTTGGCAGTTGGGACAGTATAGTAGTGGCAGGTTTGACCGCAATCTTGAATATTTGAAATGCTCACCAACACATCCCACTGGTTGATCATAGTTTAGTCTAGATAGGTTTAAGATCTTGGTAAACTCTCTGGCTATTTTCTACTAAAGCCAGATAATCAGTGGCAAGTGGGGATTAGAATTGGGTCTATATTATCACATCGCATGCAGAGCGAACAGCAGATAATCGACCCCATGTAAGCAAAAGCTTATAAAGTCAACTTCAGAACAGTGATTATTTTCCAATGGAAAACTATTGCTGTTCTGAAACAAACAGTAAAATATTACTTAATGTGGGGGGCTTCACCCTCACACCCCCTGATGTGGGAGGCTGTGCCCCCCACACCCCTACTTAAATATACCAACTCCGAGATCGCACTACAGTGCCGAAAAGGCAAAGTGGCGAAAGTGGCCAAACAAATTCTTTCCCAGTGAAAATTCACTAAACAGCTGCTTTGCTATGTTGCCTTTTCACGCTTTACTGTTCGACAAAAATGCATTCGACAACCTGCGACAGCGTAATAGGGAACCTTAGAATCACCTGTTAAAGGGTTTGACTGCTCTGTAGTCTTCATGTAAAAAGTCATGCAACTAAGAAATGTGTGCAAAAGGGATACAATAAGTGGTAGCTTAATTTGTTAGCCAAATTGGATGGCTAACTGAAGATCTGTGTAGATCTTTTCAAAGGTGGACAACCTCAGCTGATGAGGGATACACAACTCTTTGAGTGTTAGTGGCATGGATCATAGGGAGGAGTTTGGACTGGCCAGTTGCACTAAATTTCCCTATTGCATAACCATCAGTAAAAGGCTGCTATGTAGTAATTTCAGACACTTTCTTAAATTCACTTGCTAGCAGCAAGTCTTGGAGGCAGGGGACTAGCTCTGGGGCTGAGCAGTACTGGAGGGAGTACTGTGGCTGAACAGTGGATGAGCATGTAACGTCTAAAGGATGGTATTAGTCTTGGATGTTAGACTTCTACATTTGTTTTTTTATTTAGAAATGGGGAATCTATGAATGCAAGTAGACTTATCTGGTACCCATTTCTGATTGGAGGATTTGTGGCTCTGTACACCAGCTAGTGGCAACGGACGTCTCTGTACAAAGTAGCAGCATGTACTTTCATTTTGATCTTGAGGGGAATGTTGCAGGGCACGTTTGTTTTTGCTGTTTTTGTTCAAAATTCTTGTGGTCTGGTAAATTATTGAGGACTGGAGTCTGACAGGCATTGATTGGTCAGTGGTGTAACATATAGTACCCTCCATTTGGTGAAAAGGGCTGTTGATTATATTCCTGCACCAGGTGCTTTGCTAGCTGGCACTGTGCTGTACTACTGTGACTGAGACATTAAACAGAGACTCGTCTGCTTGAGTTGGTGGTAGCTCAGGTGGATGTAAAAGATCCATGGCTCCTATTGGAGTATTCGGTTCCTGATGACTGGGACAAATTCCTTGGTAGTATACCTTGGGTCACACTTGAAGAGGTCAGTCCTAGTTGGGACTAGCCTAGTTGCATTTAAAACATTACATACTGTAGTACACCTCTAGGCATAGCTGCTATTCTAACTTTCTATAACATGTCTGTAGAACCCTGTTACTCCGATTACATTGCAAAAGTAACTTTATTTTTTTTTAACCAACTTCAGAACTTCTCCAAGCAATTAAAAGGATCCTGGGGTTGAAGACATCAAATGTAGGAGTTTCCCATCTTAAGATTGGACTCTTAACTGCTAATCCATCACTATACATCTGATTTAGGCTTTGTGGTATTGCATAACTGTTAAGTAGTAGGAGCAGCTCTCATTGGGGAAGAAGAGCTTTTAACAATATGAAATGGCTCCTTGGTCTGTAGGTGCATTTGTTGGAGTTCTGTGTTGATTAGGTAGTGTACTTTACCATTAAGATGGTCATATCTCACTTAATCCTAGGTGCATTTTAGTACCTCCTTGGTTGCTAAAGGGCATGAAATATGCAATAGTTTAAGGAATGTAGTTCTGGGCATGACCAACCATAGAATTCTGCTTTTGCTGTACTTAGAATTGGCGGTTCGAGCAGCTGTTGCCTTTAACTGTCATTGCTGTGTTGGGTTCTGCATGGGTTGACTGTGACTAATACAGTTGAATGACAATTACTATAAACTTGCCCTGTACATCACCAGTGTCAAGACTGAAGCTGGATCTGCATGACCCCAGGATTGAAGATCACCAAAGGTAAAAAGTGTTTCATTTGTACTAATGGTCTAACTTGTGCAGGAGAGAGGACATGGCAGCCAAACTTCTGCATTTCTAAAATGGCTTTTGGCAGTGCATTTCATTTTAACAGGTTTAAAGAATCCTGGGGTTGAAGATTCTTCTAAAAGTTAAGCAGTCAAACTGTCTTGATGGGAAATTGTTTTGTGGTGTGTGTGGCAGTTCAACATTTGTGTTCAACAAGGCAAGCTGCTGTATGAATTGCATAAGCCCTAATCTTTGTGTTTCATAACTAAGTTAAACTATAAGCCAGAAGTTGCCCATGTCCAAGTCTAGATTGCTCAGATTAAAATGACAGTTCACTGCCCTTGTGTATTTCTAGTAATTTACTAGTGGCATTTTGTCTCTGCAAATTGGTAGTTGGTCATCTTAGTGTTGAATTGTTTCGCCTTAAGTCTATGCAGCTAAGTGTCATTTCGCCTTGAGGCTATGCAGCTGTCGTTTTGCCTTGAGTCTTGTTTTATAACAAGTTTGTATAGTGATGGATATCTTGGTTATAGTTTCATGGAAAAGCTTGATTTTTCATTGAAGACTAACTGGAGCAGGACCCCAGGATTGAAGCTCAAAAAGTGCCTTAAGACCTGAAATCAGGTAAGATGCCCTTTATCAGCTTGCCAAAGTTTCCAAAAGTTGTTGCATGATAGTATTGCTTTTATAACTGACTATATGTGCACTCAACTGTGCTCAACTCTGCCAGCACAGGTTACTCTGCAAAATGATTGTGCTTAATTGCATTGGTTCATGCTATTTACAGGACCTCTTGTCAATACACCTGGAAAGATTTGGGTTCAGACTCTCTCTCAAAGGTCACCTTGAGCAAGTGAAGGTGTACAACATATTTGAGCTAATCCATGAACTATACAAGCGATAATAATGTTGGATACATTCCAAGGATCCGCTACAAAAACAGATGTAGTATAGGGTAGTACAAATACATTGTGATGCCAAGTTACTGTTGAAGGAATAGTTAACTGCAGGAGAAATTTATAGCTTTCTCAAAGATTGATGCCAAAAGGTAGGGCAGTACTCCTTAGCCTGTCTTTGGGCATGCATCTTCAATGTTCTGCTTTCTGTGCAATCTAAATGCGGTGATGTAGGTTTTGACCAAGTGCTTGGAACTCATGTTACAAGGACCTGCTGTAGTACACAAATTATTTTAAAGTATGCATAACCTTGGAGTGTTTGTCATGCTAATTGTGATGCATGACTAGTTTCTGTAATCCAGGTATTGGATCACTGGAGTCCTCACCCATTTTGGGTGAGGAACATGGTCTTTCTAGTATTGCTGTACATGCAGCTCCAGTGTTCAGCTTTGAATTGACATTTCTGACCAGAGTCCAGGGAGCATATTGTCTGGCTTAATGTATGCAACTGCTGAGCAACCTAATGTGAATAAATAAATTGCACACTTGTCAAAAATCTTGCAAATGGGGTTAGTGTAGTTTTTTCTTAACTTCGTACTGTAACCTTTAACTGTAACAACAGTTTTGTGGTAGATACAATAATGCATAAAACTTCAGTTTCGTAAACTCTTCCATAAAATTGTAGTTGCGCCTATTTTTTAAGCATGTGCAAAATTTCAATGTGACTTACTGGGCTGTTAAACTGCATCTAACATTATTGTATGTGTAACTTGTACACTTAATAAACTATTTTTTAAATTGGTGTGTGTCATTATTTACCCAACTACAGGAGTTATGTAGATCACCTGGCTTGGTGCCTTAGTTGGTCAGGCTCTGACTTTGGGGTGGAGCTGTCTATTGAAACTCAAGGCATAGGATTGCATAATGGTATGGGAGGTTATTGAATTAAGACTTCCTCTGTAGATTGCCTTGAGATGGATGTAGTCGTACGAAACAATATGCAGGCACTCATTTGAGTGTGCAGTGTCAAAGGTGAGGTATCTGATCTTGAAAGGGAACTGCTTCCAAATCTGCTGCTAGGCGTTTTCTATCTTGTGATCCAACTGTCACATTCACCTAATCATCTGAATACAGGATCTCACTGCAGCTATTTGTGTAGCACTTTGGGAGTACCATTAGACTTCTCAAGATCATAACTTGGGAATTCAAGCCCATGCCAGTTTCTGCAGTGTGGCATGGCACTTTAATGCTATCTAGGCAATATCTAGCCCAACTTTCAAATTGGGTTTTGTATGACATAACCACTTAAAGCAGAGTATGGCAACAATATTTTAACTTGAGCTGTCCCCAACTCCAGATGGTTTCTGGTACACTTTAATTTGTGCAAGTTAGTGTTTTAAGCCTAATGACTTGTGGATCAAGTCTAGGCTCCATGTCCTGAACTGAACTTGCTGACTTGTACGTTTGCAAAATTGCTTGTACTAATTTCAGGATGACTCTGCCCCCCCAAAGTCCCAGCAGGTAAAATTACTTTATGCTATTATGGTCCCACTTTAAGTTGTCATAACTTCTGTTTGATTTAATGTACCTTGCCCCAATGACTCCCTTTCCTATAAAAATCATGTGTGAAATGGGCATTTTTGAGCATTTGTCCCAGTACCACTAAGTGGCCTTATTGGCAGCCATTTTGAGCCTGCATTGAGAGTTGGACCTGAAAAGGTCTCAATCCCTCTGAACATCTACAAGCAGCTGTAACTCCCTCTGCAGCACTTTCTGAGGAGCAGCTTTCCAATCTCTAGTAGGTGTGGTGGGCCAGGCCCCCTTTTCACTAGTACAAACGCAGGTTTTATAGCTTTTAGCTATAAAAACCCAGCTGACCTGACTAGTTTCTCAGCATTGCTTCCCATGCAAGTAACCTCTGGGATGCTACTCTGAGAGCTTTGCAAGTTTAGCATTGCATAAAGTCTTTAACACTTTTCCTTTTTGTATAAAGGAAGCCGGGCATTTTTGGAGTGTTTTGGCAAGCCTCCTTTATTGAGGCTACCTGTGCAATGTCGTTTGACTGTAGTCCCAAGACTTGAAAGGGAGTATTGACTACCCCTTAACTTGGTTGTCCAAGTGGTTATAAAGGGTCTATAACTACCAGTTTTACAGGGCAAGGTTGTAAGTGACCTTTGCTTAAATACCAATGATTGAGCCCTTTTGGTAGTTAAAGGAAAAGCAACACAATCTTGTGTGAAATGGTTGGAAGATGCTAAATGATTTTCTTGGATGTGGGCTGGAAAGTCTCTCTGCAGTGTGAGCTAGATATGAATGGCTTCAAAAGTTTAATGTTGCAGTTATTTTAGAGTAAGCTATAAGCTCATCAAAATTAAAGGTACTTTGAAACAAGTGATATCTCAACTAGCTGAGATTTTAGTAGCATTTAACTTGGCTGGTTCTGTAACAATAGTATTGCCATAGTGCTTCAGATGCAATCAAAGGACTAAAGGTGATGTGTGCTTAAATGCAGAACCACTCCCTCACTTTCAATCCAGTAGTGAAATGTTTTGTCCCATCTTGGACTCAAGCTTACAGATGAAGTGGGTTGTAATTACCTGGTTTCTCATAGTCACCACACTAAGCAGCCTTCCTCTAGGTCTAGTTGAGTGAACACCCATCTCTTTGTAGAAATACTCTACTATTGTCCATCCTGAGTACCTGAAATTGATATCTGTCAATATCTTGGTACTTACCCTGACTCAATATGGAGTGTAAGCCCCAGATTCATAACTTCCTAATGGTTTTCATAAGTACTAACCAGTTGCCCAATGGCATGGATGCTGAATAACCACCATGACAAGCAGTGCTATGCTGATGGCACTGTCCTTGTGCAGCAGGTAGAGTATAATTCTAGGACACTGGAGCTATTGGTCTGCTTGATGCAGTATACTTGCAGTAGGACTACATCTGGCTTCCCTTCAGTCGCAGTAAAAGCTGGTGCAATTGGTATCAATTAATGCTTGGTCAACAATCCCTTTAACATTACTAGGGATGCTTCCTGCTGTACTATGAGCTTCTGTTCAAACTGTAGTCTTGGGAATCTTGTTTCCATCCCACCTAGTGAAACTTGTGATGCAGTGTGTTTGCTGCCCATATTTTTACTTTCTGGTCTACTTTGCACTTTCATACATGTATTCTTTCCCTGCCCTCTGCTTTATCCTTAAGTTTTGTCTTGGAAGTTAAACGCATTTCAGGAAGTACAATAATGGTGGTAGTCTGGTTCTGGGGTCACGGGAATGTTTAAGACTCATTACACTGGCGAATGAGTTGTATAAAACCTGCAACTCAGATGGGAACTTAAATGCAGTGACTTGCAAGAAACTAACAAGTGCAATTCAGTGGTTATGCTATAGTGCTTATTGACAGTGCCCCCAAAGTAAGTGCAGAAGTTTGAAGAGCTCCTACTGTGATAAATGTCAGCAACTTAAATCCATGTATTAGCACTGTAGCTAAAAATCAAAGCCTGTAGGAGTAACCAACTGTCATGACTTAAGTTGGGAGGGTATTCTGCAATGTTTTAACATCATCAAAATCACTGGCATGGGCTGGAGGTGAATAGTTACTTTCCACCATTTGTATTTCTTGGTGTAAACGGAGTATCTTCAGTGATGCTCCATTTCTTTTTGAGACTAACGTTTGCGCTGTGTGCAGAATTTTAACAATGCCTTTAGTATGAAACTTGCTCTCTGTAGCTAAGGGTCACTGATTGTTTAGCTGCAGGGATTACTCCCATTAATGGTACACTTTAATGCTGTCTTTGCACTGTGACAAGGCAGGAATGACTGAGGTCCTGGGACAATGAAGGAAAGCCCTTTAAGAGTTGTGACAAATACTGCCTTTACAAATGGTATACATTCTTAAATGCTCACTGTCCTTACCTTCTGCAAGGCTAGGCCCTGTGTCCTGCATTGTCACTTGCATGACATGACTAGGGTACATTTATCATATAAAAAACTTGGGGTGCACCATTCCTTTTGACTTGAGCAGAAGGAATTTGGACAGGTCAGTGACAAAATATCCTCTAACTCTTACAATATGGCTGTCAAGCTAAAGATTGAACTGACCAAATGAAGCAAATCTAGACAGTTGTATGGTGTACACTCAAATCTCTAGAATGCTAGATAATTACTTTTAGTATACTACATCAACCAAACTGACAGATCAGTATCGTACCTCTCAACCTTAGGCTAAGAAATCTGGAGAATGCCTTGCATAATAGGGGGGATTAAGGCCAAAAAATAGGGACAGTTTTCTAATATTTCTCTTCTATTAGAAATAACTAGAATAATAGGGTTGTCTTTTAAAATGCATTTTCTAAAGGATATGAAGTCTCACACTTTGTCATTTAGTGATTTCCTTAGATCATCCTAGTAATTTGCCAGAAAACCACACTTTGAGGAACAAATTGAGGCAAATCTAGACGTTCTGCAAAAATCTGTATGGTTGACAGGTATGATCAGTATGAATTGCCATCTTCCCAATCTTGTGGCCCATGTTCTTGGGTTTCAACTTTTTTCTCCCCACATATTTGGGCATTTGACCATACGGTAGTTGACTAATGCCTTATAATTGCTGAGGGGATAATGCCAGCACTTCTTGCTGGCTATAAGATTGGCATACAGTTGGCATGGTTAAGTGCCACAAGCTGGTGTCCCCTGTGTAATGCTGGAAAGACTAGGGGACCAGTATTGGCTGTAAATGTTTTTGGACAAAGCCATTAAATAGCTGAAGGGTACTTCAGGCCCTCTGGAAGATTTTAGCTTTATATATCTGCTAACATGCATAAATATTAACACTACATCAATGCTGACTTTCCAAAAATTACTGTCAAATGTCTACAAAGTAAAATAAGCTTTCCTTTTGCAAGGCTTGCAATCGGTACCTTCAGATAATTTCAGACTAGTGATTACTAATGTTTTAACAGTTATGGGATTTGGGTTTGAGATGGGGCAGGGTTGGCACTTGTTCCAACCCTGCCAGTACCCCACCCCTTAGGTGGCATACTGCCCCAGCCCTTAACATTAAGTTAAGCTGCAAACATTCACACACTACTGCAGATGTACAATACAAGTGCACTGCAGGGAAAGTCAGATCAGCAGAGACACTTTCAGCTGGCAAGTCAGCTGCCCTTGTTCATCTGACTAAAAAGCCTAACTATGATGCTACTGCTCTATAGTAAAGCTGGACTGTACTACACTACTGGCACCAAGGTACAACTACAACCTTGAGTCAGACTACATTAATTGGATTGCCTACCACTTCAGTACAGGAAGGTCAGTGAGCAGTCCTAATACTTCCAGTATCTTGGTGCTTGTAGAAATATTGACATCCCTTCAAATTATAAACTAATGGGAGAGCTGTCTATCCAATTCTATATGTTTTTAGGGATCTGCACACAAATTGAGATTCCTACTAGGAATAGTAAAACTATCCCAGGACAGGGTAGGTCTAGTGAAAAATGTGCTACATCCATAATTCATAGTGGCAGTCAAAATGACTCTGAATTTGTACAGTGTAGTCTTTTCCAGTAGTGCACAACAAACTTGACTTCAGAAGAACACCTTTGTATGATTCTGTGGTCCCCTTTAAGTTATCCCATTCACTTGGCATAGCAAGGCTTCACTGGAAGACTATAGCCCACACCTATATAGTATAGGTAGCACTTGCAGTTTTTACCCGTAGCTGTATATGAAGCATTCTCGAGCCTTGGTCATCAAAAATCAAATGCCTTGACTACTATATAGATTATAGTATGTTATCTTCATGAAGACCCTGCAACATTAAGAATGACCAAAGCAGTCTGCCATAACTGTTCCCAGGAAGGGGACACTGGGAATGTCACTTTGTCCCAGCCTTAGCCAGGTGCTCTTCTGCTGGTCCAGAATGGATTCCTTATTTGTAAAATTAACCTAGATTCTTGTAAACCTAACTGATTTGCTTTGCATAATCTTGGATTTATTGCACTCGGTGAGGTGAGTAGCCTTACTGTAGGAATTGCAAGTTATGTACTTGGAGAGAATTCTAAGGAAGGAAGCTAGGGCAGTTATGTGGCTAGTATGCTAGCGGGGCCCTCATTTCAGATTAAAACTGCCTTGGCCTATTATTGATATGGTTTCTACTGTAAATCCATTTGCTTGAAATGTTTCAGACATGACTTATTGGCAGCATTTCTTGGAAATGAGCTGTTCTCCTTACTTTCTGCTTAACAGACTAGCTATACCATACTTGTCTAGAAAAAGGGGAGGACTAGCTTTGTCTTGTAACTAGCACCTCTCCAGTTCATGGAGATTTACTGTAATCATATATACACTTGGTAATTTGTAGAGCAGAGAATGTGGCCATGAGTTCTTCACTTTTTTGCATAATGACAGAGTACTAAGCTGTCCAATTGCAATTTAATATTGCAACTTTTACCTGATACATCTGCCTTTTTTCATCCTTCACTTGGCTCCCTATTTAGAGTTGTGTAATTACCAGATTTATGTAGAGGTTGGAATAGGTTGCAAGTATATATTGGAGTATATTTACCTAGCAAATGATTATACGAATACTGATGTAAATGCAGTTCCATAATTGCTGGTCCTATCTATTATGCTCCAGTGATGAAATGCATGTGTCTGGTTCTGTGGAAGTAAGTTTCCACTCCACTTAGTTTAACTGCCCCAGCACAAAGGCACTGTTAATACTGAGGCACAGTTATCTGCCTTGCCAGTGGGGCAGGTGTTTAACAGGGTATAAACACAAATCCTTAATGTATATACTAATCTGAGACTTGGGGGTGGAGTGCAGTGAAGTGTCACCAGTGAATAATTGAATGGGGAGGATGAAAGGCTATACCTGGTGGCAGTTATCAGCTGCCAGGTTTGATCATAGTATGCAACTATTAGAGGCTTAAGTTTTTTGATCAGTTTATATTAATGTCTGCATTTCTCCTTCCCTGTAGCATACAAGTTGCACTTGATATCCTGCAGCTGCAAAGAGGATTAGGACCAGTTTAGCCAATTAACACAGAAAAAGTTAAGACGATGGGCCTACACTTTTGCCTTTCCATCTGTAAGATGATGGGCTTACTTTTATTTTTGCTTTTAATCTGTAGACCAACACTTTTGAATAGCTTGGCCAGAAACCTTCTGATCCTTTAGGTAATAAGGATAAATACCCTATTGGATATTTTAAGATGCAGTACTCCAGTGTTAACTTTCTCAGGCTGTTAACTCTTAGACAACAAAGATCCCCCTAACTAAACCAGGTAGAAAGAACATGGTGTCTGACATGTTTGGGGTGGGATGGGGGTTGTGACTCCATGACACTTGGAAACTGGTAGAACTCCAGTATTGGAAGTCTGCCATATGCTACATTTATACACCTAAACTTGTGCAGAAGGGATCTTGAGTAAGGATCCTGGAAGAGCCTGCTGCGCAGCTTTCTGTAGTAAACTAGCAGTAGGGTTGAGTCTTCAAGTTAAAATAACTTCCTGGGGGGGGGGGTTGGAACTGTGTGACATTTTAGGACAGATTAGATTCTGGTAACATTTTCATTATGCCAGAATAAAGACTGCTATACATTTTCTTGCATCAAATTTGTCCTTGGTATCTTATTTTAACAGAATTTTGTTACTTTATTTCAGCTGTTAGTAGGAGTTCCTAGAATTTTAGCTCACTTTAAGAATATTCTCTCCCTTTCTGATGGGGAGTCACTGTCCAGTGGGGGGGGTATGGGTACAGTGTTTAAAATTACATTGCATCTTTTGAGGAAATGGCATAAACTGGTTTTGAATTTGTTCAAATACAAACACAATAGTACTCTAAGACTTTCTAATATCTGTATACTTGATACAATGACTACACTTTACAGCAGCTAAGGCAATGTTTCTGAAGATAACATATGGACCTTGTATTGGGTTAACTCCTAAGATAAAGATATACTGAACCATTAAGATCTGAAATCAAACCAAGAAAATGCTCCAGCTTCCAAGTGAAGTTTACACAATTTTCTTCTGACTATCTTGTAAATATTTTGGTACTGTACTTA
Organism: Protopterus annectens; assembly: GCF_019279795.1. NCBI lineage: Eukaryota > Metazoa > Chordata > Ceratodontiformes > Protopteridae > Protopterus > Protopterus annectens. The sequence goes on from NC_056749.1 coordinate 411,340,105, forward strand.
AAATGTTAGTCTATGGTTATGGAACTGTGACATGGTGTATTTATTCACTTAACACATTAATGGGAGACTTGGTGTTCCATTGACTATCCGCTAACTTGTAACTGTTTAATGCAGGAGTGTGGTGGTAGCTACTTGGCTATGAAAGTATAGCAATGTCTTGCTATAATGTATTGAAGAGTTAGTAATGACAAGCTTTTGAAGTATGAGGGGAAATGTAATTTTGTATAACTAGTAGGGTAACTTGTAAAGCTTATGTACTATGGTATATTTTATTTTGGAAATGTGGTTTCCTCCCTGTTAGCTTTGTGAATTCCAGATTTAGATTATGCAAAGTTTTATTCATGTTTAAACAGTGGTGGCTATGGGCAAGGTTTAGTTTTGGTGGTAACTGCTGACTTCCCCTGTTTCAGTTAACCATTTGAATTGCCTGTAAATGTGTAGTGTAATTGTGATACTTGATGTGTGTGGTACATTTAGGGTGTGGATGTGCGTAAAGGGAAAGTTCCTTATTCATTGAGGGACAGTTTTAGAATAGCTAGTATGCTGTGAGGGCCCTTTGTTTTAGAAAAGTGTATCCTTTTGTTCAGTTCATTAAAATTACTAACATCTGCATGAAGATCAGTTGTGAAAAACGTTACAGCTGACTACAGGAAGCTATGTGTTTTTCCAATTTTATCAATGAGATTGGTAACCAAAATCAATCCTTAAGGAATAGGGTATAGTGAGTGGATTTTTAAATTGAGGGGCAGAGTTGGGGATGTGCTTATCCTGGTCTGTCATGTATTTGCCTTTGTGAACAAAGTGGCATTTGTAGGAAATGTAAAGTGATTTGCAGTTAGACAAAAATTACCTTTTGAGGATAAAGGTTCTTACAATTGTAATACTATATTTTAAGCAAAGTTTTTCAGAGGGATGGCTTGGTATGACTAATGTTCTGTGGATGAGTATTTGCATTGCACATGGTTGGTTGTGATTTGTTACTAGAGAATTGTTGCCTTCCAAGCAATGTTGGATTAGTTAGGGTTGAGGCCCCTCCACTGGACCCAGTAATCATGGAGCCTCAATCCTCACCACTGTCAACAGTGGAGGACATGCACTGGGAGGGTGACAATGTACACAGTAATAAAGTACCATTTCCTTAAGGAACGGTCTGTGCTCTTAAAGAGCACACAGAGCACAGTCACTCCGGGGCTGTTTTTTCCCTTTCTGCTGTTCCCCAATAAGACTTCCAATTGGCACAGCTATAGTTGAAATCTCAGCTGAGTGGATAAGCAAACGTTCTGTGCTCTGTCCAACCAGTGCTTAGTGTCCCTGCCCAACTAGCTGACGCACATTCTTTGAGGTTTGATTTATGCACACACCTGGGATGGGCTGGAATAGGTTCACTAGCTATGGCATCTTTTGCCCAGCCTATAAGGTAGTTATTACTGCCACCAGCCAGCTACTTATCCAATACTTTAAGGCCCCCCTAACAAAGGGTATCCCATCATACTCAGTATGACCAAGAGCAAGGCTATTAGGAGTGGCCTACAGTGTCACTAGACAGATCAGCCACAATGAGGTTTAGATATATTTTAAGGAAGAAGAAAATACCCTCTTGTAGTATGTTGACATTGGGAGATTGTGTGATTTGCTCCCAGTTTGCAAAAATCTGCAAACCTTTTGTCAGCCACAGGCTTTTCAGTTTTTGCTTGTACTTCAGAGAAATGGATTCTAAGCAGTACAGGTCCCAAGACTGATCCCTGTGGAACACAAATAGTTACAGGTCTGTTTGGAGGTGGATTCCCATTTTGATATGAGTTCAGTGAGCCAGTTGGCAACCCATCTAATATAGATATAAGGGTTAATACCTAGCTGGGTGAGTTTCAGTGATGCCTGAGTGAGAGTCAAATGCCTTGGCTAAGTCTAGGTAGGCTGTATGCACAGATTTCCTTGTCCAGGGCCTTGACCATCTCAAGTCAATCAGGTTTAACAGGCATGATCTCTCTTTGAGAAACCCAAACCAAGTGAGGTCAAGTGTTTGGAGATTACCTGTATCTTTAAGGTCCTTGATTCACTCCATGGCCTTGCAGATAAGGTTAGTCAGGATAATATGTCTAGTTCCCAGGGTCAGTGGAAGCACCACCTTTGTGCAAGAAAAGAATGTTGGCTGTTTCCATTCAATTGGTATGAATCTGGTGCTTAGACTATGAAGAGTACCCAATGGTGTTGCTAGTTCTTGGAGGTCATATAGGATACAGCCAGATTGTTTTTGGCCTTGGAAAGGGAATTTACAATCTACTTGAGATGCAAGGTGGGGGGGCAGGTGGTAGGGATGTCATGGGGATGTGTGGTGAGACAGAAGTCTTTACAGAACCTTTCATGTCCACAGGCTCAGTATAAGTGGTATTAACTACCAGTTCTGCACAAATCTGGACCTTTCATTAGGTTACGGATGTAACTTAACACTTTATGGTTTCCTTAGTTGAGGAAGATAATTTGGATTAGTAGTTTGATTTGAAAGACTTCACAAGAAGTCTTGGTTTTAAGCTGAGGAGGGAGCTTGTTTTGGTCCTATCAGATACAGCAGAGTATAAAGCATTGGTGTAGAACTCTGCATAGTTGCCAGTTCCATTTGAATGGGGAGGTGCTTTATACCATCCTATAAGAGGTTCTAATCTGCCAGTTCCATTTGAATGGGGAGGTGCTTTATACCATCCTGTAAGAGGTTCTAATCTGCATTAGAAGTTTGTGCTACTGTATTGTCTGCACATTTTCTCCCATTTGAGCAGTTTTGAAATGCTGCATTCATGGGGGGGGGTGAAGTAAACTGAACTTAATGTAGTTGAGTAATGGTACATAATTACAGTAGGCCTCCACCCAACATCCAGGAAGCCAGTGTCAAAATGTGTGGTTTACCTGTTGTCATACCAGGTAAATCTGTATGGCACTTCCCTTGTAGAAGTTGTATGATAAAGTAAGACAACTAGCAGAACAAGTCAGTAACACCATTTTCACTGAATGTTATAGGAACAGTAAGTAAATTACATGATGCTCAAAATATCTCTTAAATATTAACAAAAATTAAACAAGTCGGCTGTCCCTCGGAGCATGTGCCTCGGCTGTCCCTCGGAGCATGTGCCTCGGCTGTCCCTCGGAGCATGTGGCTCGGCTGTCCCTCAACTGACAGTTTTGCATGGTTGTGGTCTAAGCTGACTGCAATGTATACCATATGTGTAAGATGAGATTCCATTTCCTTTCTCTAAACAGTGTGTGACACTAGTCTCGTAGGAAGAAAATTATCTATGTCCTACAGGATTTGCATGCTTTTTAGCAGTAGAGTTTAAGACACTTGTACACTGGTCAGTTTTGTTTACTGAAGGATGTGGCAAAACCTCATAGCTCAGAACTGGAAGGTAAAGATTTGCTGCACGATCTCTAAATTCTTGACCCTTGCACATAATCTTTGGTTGCTCCCTTTACCCCTCCCTTACTATACTTCTATTACATACTGTTGAATCAATTCTACCTGCACTAAAAACTGACGTAGTCAAGGATCTGATACTGAAGTTTTTTTATCAGTGCTGAAGTAACTTTCAAATGTCTGATCATAATTATCCATCTAATAACCTGTTCTGAATACTGGATGACTTGGAGTACCACAGTGAATATATAAATTATACCCACTTCCTAGATTATAAGCAAAAGTTGTATGTTTGCTACAATGTTTAAATATTTGAGTAGTCTGTCAGTGCACTTTAACATTCACTTGCATTACAATATTACATTAATTACAAAGATATCCACCTTGTTACTATAGGGTATGTAAAGTATTAGAGGAAGTATTTTAATATAACAGATATGTTTGTCTGCTTCCGCATGTATGCGTGAAATGTGCATAGCAGATACTGTGTATTGTGCACACCTCAGATGTGCTAGTGAAACTAAATGCAGGAATACACAAGTATTGGAACAAACAACCTTCATAAAAACACATTAGAACTTACACCCCTAAAATTTCTTGCAAGCCCTTCTAACTATTTGCATTACTTTTTGTTCAATAACCCATTAGTGGATGGAAGGGAAATAGTAAGCCCATCTGTAACAGATGCTGTTGTGCAGTTGCATTGGGGTAGTTTCCAACTAGTTAGCAAATGCAGTCTGAAAGAAAAAGCATCTAATGCTAAAACCATGTAAAGAGCTGCACTTTCCATCCAAAACTGAAATACTGAACTAAACAAATGCAAGTTCTCTAACAGTGTAGACTTTAAAATGTTTTACAGCTGCAGCTTTCACAAATGTTCTTGGATAAGAACACCATAAAATCCCAACATCATACTGTTACTAGAAATTCTTACTGAACAATCTTTTACTGACCCCCTTCCCCACTTCACTATTGCATCATTATGCAAACTGATTCAAGAAAGAGCTCTAGCTTTATGACTTTGATTTAAATCTGTAGTTTAATCTTTTAATGTATAGACCATCTAATACACAGTCCCTACTGAAAACCCAACTAATTTCACCATTGCCCTTCATCTTTATAGTGTCTCTAACACATGTAGACTTTAACCATTTTAAGAAAGTCTTTGTACACATATCAAGGTGAGTCTTCATAATGGTTAATATGACATTTTTCGGGTAACTTGTGTGAGCATTGTAGTAAAGATCCTTACATGGACTATTTGCATCCAAGGCAAAGGAGACTTGCCTTTGTTTTAATTCTTGTCATTTTTCCAGAGATGTTACTTAAGCCTCATGTAATTGTACAACTTTAAACAAACATGTTTAATGCTGTATCTTGTTGCTGGAATTCAGAAATGTAACTGTTCTTGACATTACCTCAATTTCTCTACCCGTTAACATAGCTGTTGGCAAAATGCACTTGATTGTTAGCACAGCAGTAATGACAAGGGATAATGATGGTGTACTCAAGTAACAAACACAAGAACCACATTTTGACTTGTGTGGCTTTATAATTTAAAGTTGGGAGAGGTTTTGGTAAGGCAGAGCATTGAAAGCTGTGCAGTACAAATAGACTTAAACAGGTCTGATTAAGATAATGTACCAAAAAAGGAGTCCAGTGTGAGTTTTCTCACAGTTTTCTCTGGAAAACTGACTCTTGACTATAGACTGGACTCTGTTTTAAAGGACATAAACTGTAAACTGTTGTATTTGTCTGGTGAACAACAGTCTCTATATTAGAAAGTGGCAATGTAGTTAGCAAACTGCTTGTGCTGTACAGAGTATCTCATGATTGTGTTTTGTGAGCAGTTTCAGGAATTTGTACCATATATATATATATATATATATATATATATATATATATATATATATATATATATATACAGGATTCCCATTCTGTTCACTGTTAGAATGAAAGGGGCAGGATAGCTGAACCACTATCAGTGCCAACAGTTTGGGTGATACTATCTTTCCAGAGACATTTTATATACAACAGTATTCTAGATCTGTTCCTTTCCACATCCTGGTTTTGAAATCGCTATACTAATGAGCGATGTAATTTTCAAATAAATCTGAGTTTAAAATTCTAAGTCAAAACACTAGTGCAGTTTTCTCTTTGCATACTTCCTGACAATGCCAGTGTCTTGACATTGGAAAGGTGAATATGCCTATTTCAGTATCCCACCATGATACAGAAAGTCTAGTACAGGTTATGGGATGGGAAGCTACCTTGCTTTCCTGCTTTACTAGTTTAGTCCAGTTTCAGAGTTGCTGATTCCTGGGCTTTGGTTGTAGTTCCTGTGTACTGTTTCCTTGCCTTATTTGGGGGAAGGGAAGCTACCTTGCTTACCAGTGGGAGTGGGAAGCATTGAGCTGCTTTGTCCAGTTTTGTGAGGTTTCAGCCAGTAGTTTAACTAGTAGTTTGGGCCAGTTTCTAGCTTTTCCCAGCCCCTGGTATACGCGTAGCTAAGCGTTCGCCTGATTTAGAGCGGAGCTGCCACTGTTGCACACAGGGCAGTGCCGGTTAAGCAGGTTAAAACTATTCGGCTACCTAAAAGTCCACTCTTCAATTTTCCCTTAAAACTACCTTCCTCGAACTATACTACTGATCAAATCAGCGTATCCTATAACTAAAAGATCAACTCTACTTGACTCCAAGTAGTCTATTCTCTATCTATTAAACCTAGCACTTGCTCCTACTGTACTTATTACCTTGATATGGCACTCTTGTCATAGATAGCACCCCCAAAAGGCAACCCCCATTTCTCGGTCACCCACGCCCCCCGAATCTTTTTAAAGTTTTTAATCTACCCTTCTAGCATGTCGGGGGATCAGTTGCTAGTGTCCTCCTGCTCAGCTGGTGAACCTGGGAATATTGAGGCAATGTTTGTTTTCACTCATCCTCATGTACAACCCTTTCCTCCTCCCACACAAAACACAAAATACAGATGAGAGATGCAACTATCGCCAAACTGGAGGAGCTCTCTCTCAACATAGGACTGGCAAGACCAGTCAGGAGGAGAAGGTTACCACACACTGTAGACCCAGTCTCACATAGTACCATTACAACCTCAAATCATACACATAAACACACAAAGACATACTGGAGGCTCTGATCAAAATCTACCAAAACAGCAGAGGCCACCAGCAGACACCCAAACAACCACCACCTCAGAACACAACACCCGCAACACATAGACCTCACAGTCAGAGTGTCAAACAGTCACAGCCCTTAAGGCCAAACACAATGCCAGACACACTAGTCATTGGTGACTCCATAGTCAGACACACTGATGTCCCGCTCACCAGACTGAGTAAGGAGAAGGTCACAGTAAGCTGCCTGTCTGGCGCTAGAATCCGCCACATAGCATAAAGCACTCAGGTCTCTCAACAGCAGGTACAAATATGACTCAGTCATTGTCCGCTGGTGTAAGACCTGAGCTTGGACTACATGAAAGAGACATTGAGGAGCTCTCTGATTATGTAGCCCAGGCAGGTATGACCCTGACCATGAGCAGTATCCTACCTTCACCAAGAATGATGCCACAATACAGAGATAAGATGATCAGCTTTAACAATTGGCTTAAACACTGGTGTCATTCAAGGGGGATCAGTATCTGTCTGCCTGGGATGACATGCTGGACAAGCCACGCTGCTTATAGCTTGCACCTTGCACACCCCACCCTGGGATTCAGATATTGGCAAGGCTCTTGCCACCCCATAGTGCCTTTTTTAGGCAAGGCTCAAATTCTAAACCCTACCCACCCTAGAAAAAAAAAAAAAAAACTAAGGGTAATGCTGCTCAATGCCAGAAGTCTAAATCTCAAAATGCACCACTCGAGGCCCTCCTCAGTATGGAGAACATCGATGTCTGTGCTGTGACAGAAACCTGGTTCAAGGCTCCAGCACCCCAAGCGCTATCAGGTTTTACCTCATATCATGCGCCCCAAAAATCGGACAATATACCAAGAAAAGGAGGTATCCATATTCATCAAGGACCACACCTCAAGACTGAGTAGCCTACGATGCATCGGTGGCACGCACGATGCATCGGAGACCATCCAGGTGCAATTAACCATAGGCAAGACTGCTCTGCAAATTGTAGCATGTTACAGGCCACCCTCACAAACTCAGGAAACTCACATGGCCTTCCTGAAAACACTAGAGGGATAAATGTATCACCAAACACCATCATACTAGGTGACTTCAATTACCCTAATATAGACTGGGAACACTACTCAAGCCCAAACACCCTAGCCCAAAAGTTCCTGGAATTCATAAACTCAAATGCCATGGAACAACTAGTCACCATCCCACAAGAGGAGATAACATACTTGATCTCATCATCACGAACATGGGAGCACAATGTTCAACACTATACCCCTCACTGGTGAGATCAGATCACAAACTAATCTCGCTGGAGGTCCTCATCCCACCCCACCTGAAATAAAAAGACCACAGTAAAGAACTTCTCAAAAGCCGACTTCACACTTCTAAAGACTAGTGTGGTCTCCTTTCAGGCCCCCAGATTGGAAAACAATACTCAAGCCGCTGAATCCGCCTTCTACCAGCACCTGCAGGACTGCATGGATAAGGCAATCCCAAGCAAAACAAAGACTCTTTGTACCAAAGGCAAGCGTCCAGTCTGGTGGACCCCAGCCATAAACAAACTCTACAACAAAGGAGGAAGCTACTACAAGATAGAGCAAAATCCTTAAAAGGTAAGACACCCTTGATCACTATAAGTAAAAACTAAGAGCTCTCATAAAATCATCCAAAGCAAATTTCGAGAGAAAAATAGCTAAAGACTCAAAAGACAATCATAAGGCCTTCTTTAGCTATGTTAGAAACCTAGGAGGAAACTCCCAGATATGCTCAGAACTAGTTCAAAATGATGTGAAGATTACTGATCCTACAGACATTGCCAACATACTGGCTGACAGGTTCAGTGCAAACTTCCCCCCTCCCCCAGGAGAGATATCTATACCAAATGAGTGCAGCCCCCAAACATCTCCAGCGCCCAAGTGAGAACTGCTCTCTCCAAAGCAAAAACACAGGATCCATGGGACCCGATGGTGTCCCCGGCTGTGTGCTCCACGAACTCAATGAGGAATTAAACCCACAGCTAGGACAGCTGTTTAATCAAAGTCTTACCTCTGGATGGCGCACTGCAACTGTGGTCCCACTTCACAAAGGCGGTGCCTCCACAGACCCTGGAAATTACCCCATTAGCTTGACAAGCCTTATCTGCAAAGCCATGGAGAGGATCATAATGGACCTCATAAATAAAGACATAGGGAATTTGCAGACTTTGGATCCAACCCAGTTTGGCTTTGTCAAAGGCAGATCATGCCTTTTAAACTTGGTTGACTTTTGAAACAGTCACCAAAGCCATTGATGAGGAAAGGCAGTCCATACAGCCTACCTCGATCTGGCTAAGGCCTTCGATACAATACCCCACTCGGGTATCATTGAAAAACTCATCAGCTTAAATGTTAACCCATACATCACAAGATGGGTTGCAAACTGGCTGAGTGACAGAACCCACAGGGTCAGAGTTGCTGGCGCCATGTCAGACTCAAAGCCTGTCACAAGTGGTGTCCCACAGGGCTCAGTCCTGGGCCCACTCTTGTTTGGCATCTACTTTTCCAGTACAAGCAAACACAGGAGGGTTATGGCTGACAAAGTTTGCAGATGACTGCAAACTGGGCCATAGTAGAAAACACATCTGACACAGATATCCTTCAGAAGGGTCTCACAGAAACGGATAACTGGTGCCAGAGCCACGGCCTAAAGTTAAATGCCAAAAATGCATAGTCATACAAAAACAAGGTTACCCTAGCTACCAAATAGGTGGCAATCCACTGAGCACAGAAGAAGTTATCAGGGACCTGGGGACCCAGGTTGATAGTAGTCTGTCATTCGACACCCATGTAGCTAAAGTAGTTAGGAAGTCCTTCTACATTGCCCACCTTATCATGAAGGGATTCTCATCTAGATCAAGGGAGGTCATAGTCTCCCTTTACTCATCACTCATCAGACCAATGATTGAGTACAATGCCCCATTCGAATGTATCTGACCCGACACTTGCAGCAGCTGGAGAGGCCACAAAAGTTCCTCACCAAAAGGATAAAGGGTCTCAAAAATCTGTCCTATGCTGCCCGACTGAAAGAACTCCAGCTCTATTCAGTCGCACCGCTTGCTCAGAGGTGACCTTTGCCTAACATACAAGGCCATGTCAAACCCAGATTTGATGAATATGCTTCACCTCAAAAATCTAGATCCATCAGAGCCACAAGGCGGAGACTTAAACCTCGACACGGCTATTAATAGGACGTGCTGGAGAGATAGATTCATCACCCAAAGACTCCCTATGCTGTGGAACAAAATCCCGGTACATGTGAGGCAGAGCACCTCGCTGGCCTTGTTCAAGAGAAATCTTGACCAATGGATGGGAGATCGCAGATATACCCCAGGAATTACCTCAGTGTCACTGCTCGACAGAGGCACAGCAAAATAATGGGTATAGTTCCCCATACTAAAGGGGTGGCGTAAGCCACAAAACAATGGGCTAGGCTTATAAATGCCCTCGGGCAGATAGCCTAGTATGAACCTATGAACCTATGAACCTATATATATATATATATATATATATATATATATATATATATATATATATATATATAATTCATCCTCTAGTAATTTGTTGGATCATTCACTTGTCTCACTGCTTTTTTTATAAGAGGTTTAGTCCATGGTAGTGCCTCCTTTCAAAAATGTTACCGATGTGGCTGCTAGTAACTCATTTTGTACAGGCTGCTTCTATCAAGACTATCCACTTGCTATACATGAAATGGAAGTAAATTTGTGTTCGAAATATGTCTAACCTACATATTGCTGAATAAGTGACTAGCTTTTGTGCACATTTGCTGCCTCTGTGCTGACCATTTTGACTAGAAATTAGAATATTATATCTAAGTGAATAACAATGGAGGGCTGTGAAACAACTACCTGATCGTGGGGTAGTGCATCTTACTGAGACTTTTCCCCACTCCTAAATAAGACTGTGCTTTGCTATGGGGGAGCTACACCTCTCGCATGACTATTACCCCAGGCCGGTAATGGTTCCTTGATGTCTCATTCACAAACAGTGCTTAGCCTGAAATGTATTTGTGCATCGGGCAGTGAAGACTATGCTGACAAGCTGTATGTCAGTCATGGTTTTAGGGTTTACCTTGACTGGTAGAATTTAGTAGTTAACAACTCACTTCAAGGGAGCAACTTTAACTATGTGAAAGTAATGTAGTGACAATGTCACAGCTATTGGATGAAAACTTAAGAACTAGACTAGGAAGGGAACCTTTTAAAAAGTGGAAGGTAGGTATGTTGCAGACAGCTGAAAGTCTAAAGCCAAATGTAATAAGCTGGTTTATAATACAGTGGAGCTCACTCTGAAAAAAACACTGCCAAAACTGAAGTTACCAGGGTTCTATTGGCTCTATTTAGAACCTGTGTCCACTTGTGCAACTGACATACAGCAAGAGACCTCAAATGTCATCTTACTCTTGGCTATAGATATAACAAATTTTCATTGGGGAAAATGCTACAATGTAACTTGTGATATCCCATGACACTGCAGTTGTGCAATGTCTAGTTACTGGACTTAATACCAATGTGGATTTCCACTGAACTGAATCAACATTTCAGTTTGCTGATTTATATATTAGTTTTGAGGTTTAATTTTTTCTGGGGTATAAAAAATTCAAGGAAAGACTAAGGTGGGGGAATATTTACACATATGGGGAAATTGTGCAGGAGCATGTGGACCTGGGCTGTAACTGCAATGCTCTATACAAATTTTGTCTTGATAGAAGTGAACCTTCAAAATAAAACATATGGACTTTGAATCACAGTTCAATTGACCTTGTCACAGTGCCCTCAGCACAATTAAAATTCATCTGCTCAAGACACTTTGTACTATGGTGAGGTCCTGTATCAGACAGGGAAGTGGTTCTGACTGCTACCTTATGGGTAACTTAAGTGTTGGTGGTTTCTGTATGATGCAGGGGTCCTTAATTCATCATCTTGCGATACAAGTTGCCGTGACTCTTAAGTGGGAGTCTGGGGAAAGGTCATACTCCATGCTTAGCTGTGCTGCCTACTTTAAGTGTAGTACAAAGGATTAATGCTGCCTTACCCTGTTGACCAGGATTCAGGAAATCATGGGTGTTTACTGCCTTCAGTAGTTTTGATCTAAAAAAAAAAAACACTTGAAGCATCTCTGGAAATGGTGGTACCTAAGATTTTCACTTACATTTTTGTTCTCTGAGTTGCATAGATACTCCATCTATACCTCTTAAGAGTAAGAAATCTGGACAAAGTGGGATAAAAGTACAAAAATAGGGACCGTTTTTAAGTATTGCTCTTACAAACTTAGAAAATTGATAGAATAACAGGTTCTGCATTAGCATGAATGTTTTGAAGGGTATGAAATCAAACTCAAATGTGTGTCAATATTTTCTAACTTCAATTGTTAATGATTTGCCAGAAAACCACAAATGTGTGAAAAATGGACCAAAGATGAGAGTCAAAAATCAGGACATTATGTGAAAATCTCTGCAGTTGAGAGGTACAACTCTATTCTGTTTGCAAATCCCTGTGGATACTTAAGAGGTCAGAGTAGAAGGGCAGTACCTCTAATCCATTAGTACTACCATGGCTTTCTCTGGTCAGTTGTCAGGGCTGTGATTCCATGTGACCTTTCTGCAAGATGACTGTAGGTGTGTATCTTGTATGGCTTCTTGGGCTACCTACATTGCTAAGTAATAAACACACCAGAACATTCCAAACACTGTGGAAAAAAGCAACTTTAGCGAATGTCTTCCAGATTCACTGCTGGCATGTACCATTGATAGCAAGGTCAGTGTGAGAAGAGCAGCATGTCCAGTGCTGGTGGATGTGAACATGATTTGTATTGCTAGACGTGAGTGATTTGAAACTGCAATTCTGTGGATATTAAGCTAAAAAGGGAGAAGCACTGCGACGGCTCAGGATCACCCTGTATAGAATAAATGTGATTGAGACACATGCTCAACATAAACACCTTGGAGCAATAGCTACACCAGGACTAAGTCAAGTCACTTGGCTGAAACTTTCAGAGAAAGCAGTGAAGGAAATAAACTGGGAGACAATTGAAGTTTTCATTGAAGTATAAGTAATGCCCTTTCAGTTTCATTGGGTGAAAAAGGAGCTGCCATGTGAAATAGCTTGAAGTATTAGATTAAAAACCAGGACAAATCTTATGGTAGATCAGTTGCTGCTACCAATCGGTTTCCCAGTAGGTAATGAAAAGAAAATAGGAACAGGCTCAGACCGGCAGTTAACAGCCCTAATGTAGAGAACAGAGGAAAGGCCTAGATTTAAGTGCAGACTGAAGCCTCCTGACAAACAGATGTTCTGCCTGTGAAATTGTGGTATTGTTGCATGAAATAAGATGTTCATGGACCTTCTTCTGATGCACTTGGCACTAAAACAATAGTAAAATGCAGGATGTATGTCTCTATATGGAGAATTCAATGTAGCTAGTTAATGTGATTTGAGAGGGAACCAAAGTACATGTAGAAATGCCATTCAAACTCATGAGAGCATAAAATTGTACACAGACTGACCTGACGTTGGGCTTTACACCAATTCTTTGGAATTGAGAGGCAGTGCAGCTGTTAATTTTGTACTAAATGTTTTGTCAGCTGTGACAATTACTGAGTCATTGGAGTACCAATAATTCTCACATTTTGTGAGAAACAAGTGGTACACTGCCATTCCAAAGCATGAATGACTCAATGTATATCCATTTTATAACTGTATTATGACATTCATGCTCTGTTTATGGTACACTCATTACATTGCTGCTCTTGCAAAAACTTACCTTGGCACTCTGTTGTTGGAGCCACCAGACTGCCCTTTTGAACAGTGTCTTCTAAATGGCAAGAGTTTTTTTGAACTCTTCAAAAATAGTTTTATCTTTATTCGTGCCACTGTGGCTAAAGTAACCCCAAAGTAGTGAAGCATGAGGTGTGTTCATAGACTTCAATGGATGCACAATTTTGCAAGCTGAAAGATTCTTTTAGAATTCATCCCACATTGTCCTTAAGCTGACATCACCGAATGATGCAGCAAGTTTAGTTGGCAGTGGTTTAATAGTTTGAAGTTTTTATTATAAAATGACTGAAATTATGAATGAACCTAATTCAGGTGTATTGTGGTACTTGGATGCCTTCATTCATGTGTGATTAAAATGGCTTTAAATAATGCACACACTATGCCCAGAGGGACTGCAAATCATGGTATTGGGCACCCATATATTTTATTTTTTCTTCAAAATATTTTAAGTTTTCCAAGAAAAGTAAAAAATGACACAGTATTTTCATTCTAAGACAAATTGTTAGCAAACAAGGTAAAAACTATTCACAATATATACATAGGCCTGAAGCAAAACTACAGATCACAGTTAAAATATACAAGTTCTTTAGTATAAGTATCAGTTCAGAAAGAATTGTAGTCCATTTGTAAAGTCTCTAAGTGTTAAAACTTTTGTCCAAGAATTATTAACAAATGTCTTTGGATAGATTCTAAGTTCTTTGGTCTTAATTTCTTTGATTCCCAGGTCTTTCACTGAAGACAAAAGAAACCCTCAACAGTGGGTGGGCAGCTAGTTTTCCATCTTCTAGTGATGTATTTTCTGGCGATAGCAAGTACTGACCATAATAAATATGAATTTTTCTTATTCAAAAAGCAGCCTTCATTCACATTGATATTTAGACAGTAAGGAATCGGTCAATAATGCTTTGAGAAAATCTGTGCTGTTCCAATAGCCCTTTAATTTAGGACAGTCATAAAAAATGTGTGCCCAATCAGCTTTAGTATGTTCTGTACATCTCCAACAGGATGTGCTGGAGTTATTGATTTTAACTATCTTATCTGGTGTCAGAAATGCCCTCTGGAGATATTACAAAGCAAAAATACTCCAGTAATGAGACCATGAAGTATGCTTGATGGATAACAGAATTTTTTTGTTTTTCATCATGTGAGAAGTTAAAAGAACAGTCTTGGGATATAAAGTTCCAGTAACTTTAATTTATATTAGTCTTATAATTTCAAAAATTATAACATGTTATTTGTATTAAAGCTATTTAAAGTTTTACACATGAGCATTATATTTGGTGTTTAAGATGAGTTTAAGTATTATGCATAAATCTTGAGAGTAAGTTAAGATACGTTATAGAATTAATCAGTTTTGAGGAAGTAAATCATGCTAAGAAACTGAGTCTAAAACTTTAGTGTCATTTATGCATTGATACCAACATATAAAGTTCTTGGATTCCCAACTATCTAAAAAACACTGATGTATTTTATCAGGAAAATTCCTTGTAATTTTAAACTGTGTTAACAGTTCAAACCAGGTCTTTAATAGCATTAGAGTTAACAAATTTTCTGAAGAAATTTAAAATAGTAATTTAATGAATTTAATTTTGTGGGTTTGGTAAGATTTGTGTTGGGTAATATGACATAAGTACCAGAACTTATTAGAAGAATTATTCAATGGAAGTTTGGCTAACAGGGCAGTTTCATTAATTAGTAAGGTTAGATGTAATAGTTTCCAAGTAGAGTGATAATATAGCAATAACCCATGCATGGGTGTGGGTAATGCTAGATTTACCCACGGTTGGCGTGGTTTGGTCACGAGGGCGAAGCCCGAGTGGCCAAACAAAGCCAATCATGGGTAAATCCAGCATTACCCACACCCAGAAGTGGTTATTGTTATTAATGCCATTATTTAAGAAAAAAAATAATAATTTTTCTTAAATAATGGCATTGTATAATGCCTCCTTGCTGCCCTTCCACAGCTGTCTGGTATTCTGCGGCAGTTCTGATGTACTGTGCATGCGTATGCCTATGCAGTACATCAGAGTTGTGGGCAAAAGCAACGGAGAAAGCAAGCTCTCCATTGCTTTTTACTGTTTCGCTATGTTAAATGGGTTTAACATAGCGAGACAAAGCAACAGAGAATCTCCGTTGCTTATTTTAAAGCTGTCTTGCTATGTTAAACCCATTTAACATAGCGAGACAGTTTTGAAAAAAGCAACAGAGAAAGCAAGATCTCCGTTGCTTTTTACAAACTGTTACGCTATGTTAAATGGGTTTAACATAGCAAGACAGCTTTAAAATAAGCAACGGAGATCTCCGTTGCTTATTTTAAAGCTGTCTCGCTATGTTAAACCCATTTAACATAGCGAAACAGGTTTAAAAAAAGCAACGGAGAAAGCAAGATCTCTGTTGCTTTTTTACACACTGTCTCGCTATGTTAAAGGAGTTTAACATAGCGAAACAGCTTTTAAAAAAGCAACGGAGATCTCCGTTGCTTTTTTTAAACCTGTCTCACTATGTTAAACTCCTTTAACATAGCGAGACAGTGTTTTAAAAAAGACTTATACTAATGGAAAAAGTCCAGGTGACCGGACCTTTTTCCATTAGTATAAGTCAATTTACAACGTGCACGCTGACCAATCAGCGTGCACGTTTTGGAATATTAATGGGGGGGGGGGGGTCATGGTATAATTTGAATTAATCCAGGTTAAAATCTTAATATGGATGCATTAATATGTTACACTATCCAGGAATTTGATTCCTCCTTGCTCCCAAGGTCTAATGTGATGTAAAAAAGCTATTCTGTTTTTTTGGGAACCAGAGGAATTTCATTAGTCATCTGTCTATCTTTAATGTATTAATATGTATAAGAAAAGTTAAGAAGTAGAGCTATGTAGAGTTTTGGATAAATGTCATGTTTATTAATTGTAACCTGTCTTCAAAGGTGACGAGAATTTTATTCCATCTATTTGTATGCTTACATTTATACTATTTTTATAATTGTATTTTCTGTGCCTTTACATAGTGTTCCTAGATAATCAAGATAATCTGAGATTGCACCAATGTAATCTGATTATTTTTATGTTCTAATATATCATGCACTTCGGTCTTTTGCACTGCTTTTTAAACTTGTTGCTAGAAATGACGATGCAGCAGAAATGTGTCCTTCTGAAATGAGTCGTCTGTTATCAAGGATTGTAAAGACATTCCCCATACTTGGGATCTAGTCTAACAAAATGAGGTTTCCACAGCTTTTTTTCTACAATATTTCTTATTTTGATAAGTCCTCTCTTGGTTGGAAGATATCCTGAATTCTATCTCTGCTTTTATTTTCCCCAAATGAATTGCTTCTAGAGCTTAATATATTGTCACGACCGCACACCGAAACTGGGTTTTAAAATGAGTGAAAAATTGGTAATCCTAAACCCAGTAAAGACAAGACTGTCTATACATGCAACTGCACTTAAATCATAATTTTATGTACTGCTACTTTGTCTGGACATTGTATGCAGCAGTTACTCTAGGTAATCACCTTCCTACAGATTGACTCTGTTCTAATATATTAAATACTAACCAAATGGGTTACTTTGGATGCTGCATATATTTGCCATACATTCCTATTCTAGCTTTAACTGCTGTAATGTAAATCAGTGGTAGTAGAGGAAAGGGGTAGATAAGTGTGGACTGAAGAGTCCTGATAAGATTTTCTGCCTGAAATTTTGGAAATGTTGCATGAAAAGATGTTCATGGTCCCTTACCACCCTTGGGGATAAAATAAGAGCAAAAGAGAGATGTACCTCTGTATGGAGAATTTAATGCAGCTAGTTAGGTTGTGTTTTGAAAGGAAACAGTATGTGAAGAAACTTCATGCAAACTCATTGGAACATAATTATAAACACTGAAGTTAGGCTTTACACCACTTCTTTGGAGCTGTGAAACGCAAACTTGCCACCTTTTTACACAGTTTTGATTGTCTCTTAGAGAATATACTATCTGCTAATGTTTCACTCCTTATCTAAACTATTTTCCATACTGTAACCCTCCTTACCTGTGTTTTGTAAGCCTAATGTATGCTTGTCACATATATAAAATTGTTCTTTCTTGCAGTGCATTTGCATTGGCCAGCTGTTCCTCCTCTCTCTTATAGGCTCTACTGCAGCTACTGAGCCAAAAATCCCAATCTCTAAGCAAAGTTTCAAAATTGTTTCCTCATTCTTGGGGAAAACTGATAATGTTATGTAATTTGCTCATTGCTGGCAGTTCTTACAGAACATATATGATGTACACTGATAAGTATATATGTTGATTCAAAATGTCTCATCTTGTTAGTATTGGTACTTGTATTGCACTATTCATGATGTTCTTGCTCTAGGAATCAAAGCAAGGCAAACATTTTACCCTGGACAAATAGATTTGCCAACTGTCACAACCATGAACCTGTTTAGTTTGCCTTTAACTAGTAGTTGCACAACAAAGATTAACAAAAGAACACAGTTGTCTTTTGACTGAACTTGGATACCTATTGATAGCAGAGTACAGCAAGTTTTCTCCCTAGTGTAGTATTGGGATGTTTCTGTGAACTGTACTACAGACTTATTTGAGTTACCAGAGTGTAATCACTGATGTGTATGATTGAAATCTCATGACATTGAAATTCATAGCATCGAGACCTTAACATCAAAAATTCAAAGCACTGAAAACCCAAAACAATGAAACTTCAAAACATTGAAACTTAGCTTCATAACATTGAAAACTACATCGCACATCTAAATAAGATCCCCTCAACCTATAACACCTAACAAACACGCTTTCTACTGTTTTTGCAGGAGGGCAAGCCCGCTGACCCCCCCCCCATGTGGGGGCTCTTCCCCAACACCCTCCCTAAATTAAATATACCAACTCCAAGATTCCACTACAGTGGAAAAAGTTAATTTCCTAACCTCAGTGTATGGTGATTGTGATACAGTCAGGTTAGGAAATGAACTTTTTTCCACTGTAGTACAGTCTTGGAGTTGGTATATTTAATTTACAGGGGTGTGGGTGTAGAGCCCTTTACATGGGGGTGCAGGGGGGATTGCTCCTTGCAAAGATGTAGTAGAAATTAAGGTGTTATAGGTGGAAGGGTTGTTTACATGTGCAATGTAGTTTTCAATGTTATGAAACTAAGTTTCAATGTTTTGAAGCTTCATTGATTTGGGATTTTGATGTTCTGGTCTCATGTTTTGAATTTCAATGTTATGAAATTTCAGTGTTTTGAAGTAGAACCTCATAATGGAGTCTGTTTGGCTGTTGAAATGTGTGTTCACTAATATAATTAAAATACTTTGTATTTTTACAAGGATTGCCCTGGAAGTGATCGGTTGTGAAATCATCTTACTCTGCATCTCTCTGGCATTTTTGGGTGGTTATTCTGTATGAAGATAAACCTGCAGAACAGGTAGGACAACTTTCCATTGTTTTGGTCATGTGGATTTTTTACACCACTTGATGTTTGCAAACCTGTTTTTTATTTTCATATTTCCTGCCAACATAGCTCTCAACTATTCAGGGACAAAGTTCATCAGAATCTGGAACAGATCCAGAAAAAATCAGGGACACTTAAAATCTTAGTGCTATTAACTTGAGACATTGACATAATCAGAGCATATGAATTAATACACATTTTCTGAAGTAAAAAGTCTAACTCTTGTCATTATTCATGAAGTGTAATTCACCCTCTTTCCTCCAAAATTCACCTAGTTTTATAGGTTCATAGGTGTGTACTAGGCTACTGGCCCTGGAGCCTTTACAAGCCTAGCGCATAGGATTACCCTAGCATAGGTGGGATTAAGAGGGACAGTGCTAAAAATTGAGTCAGAATCAGGGATATACCTGAAAATCAGAGGCGGTTGAGAGTTATGCCCGCCACTACCTTTGCCTTGTTTTCTTAGCTATATTTGCTCTTTTGCGGTACTTTTTTCTTTGCCAATATTCTCTAAATGAATCCCCTTGACTGACTGCATTTTGGACAACACTGAAGCTAGACTTTGAATTGTGTATGCATTGGTGATCCTAAACACAGCAAAGGAAATGCCAAGAAACAGTAAATATACAACTGCATTAAACTGGTTGTAAAATATAAGCAAACTGTTATTTCCTGAAACTTTCAGCTGGAGGTCATTCATAACAATTACCTTCTAAGGAATCACCTTCTTACATAAACTCAATTCTAACATTGTACACTAACCAAGAGGGGTTTCTGTTTATTTTGTCTCCCAACAACCCCAAACTTTGGAGTATTGCACTACTGACTTCTCTTTCCAATATACTGCTTGATTTTTTGCATCTCCTTTAACTGTCCAGTTCCTGGTGCTATCCAACCCCCCTTTTCCCCGTTAGCTCACTGTGGGCTCTCCTGCATTTTTCTTTGCCATTTTCTCCCATCATTACAACCATTCAGTAGGTTTTTCTTCAGTGAGCTTCTTGAAGGAGTAAACCCACTTTGTTTATCCTTACTACGATTATGGCTCACTCTGCTCTCCTATACTTCCCACCGACTCCCTTATTTGTAAACAGACCTACTTGCCTAGTAACATAGCAAATACACTCATTCCAAAATTCCTGCATACTACAGCCGACTTACTGCAATAAAATATCCTTTAGCAAACTCTTTTGCCCTACAGCCTACTATATGCAGAATTCCACGTACAAAGTAAACGATCAATTATCCTTTAGCAAACTCTTTTGCCCTACAGCCTACTATATGCAGAATTCCATGTACAAATTAAACTGTATCAATCACACTAAAAACGCAAGTAGATAAAACCACCTCCACCCCTGATATTGCTTCATGTGGTGCACTCCCTAACTCAGAATTCACTGTAGTTGTCAAAAATATTTACTTTTAAAACTTCATAACTGGAATAATCTATAAGCCCTACCATTAGATGATGCTGTCTTTCAATTTAATAACACATTTGTGACCATCCTTAATGCACACACTCCACTCAGAACCAAGTCAAAATCTAGGAAAACACCTGAGGCGAAGAGAAAGCTTAGAAAAATCTGAGCCTAGTCTGGCTGGTCATTTAGCCCAAGTTTAAAAAAAAATATTTTAACTGTTCTGCTCATCCCTAAATATCAAATACTGGACAAACAACCCAACCCATTTCTATCATCCCAAACAGCACTCCAAGCCAATCTCACACTCATCCAAACAATAGCCTAACTGATAAGACAATAGTGCACCTTACAAGGACATACACAACCGTCCTAACGTGTTTAGCTTGTACTCATTCCCACACATACTATAAAAAATAAATAAATAAATCTCCAAACTACAACTACTCTGGCACCAAACAATGTACCTGCAGAGTACATCAAAACAGCAGCAGATGCCCTAGTCTACCCTTTTCCATCCTGATTGATTATGGAAAAAATCCTTCTTACTACTCCATAAAGGATGAATGTCTAACCTCAGCCTGATGGCAATGTTCTCCTTTCTCCAAAGTGCTTGAGGATAGCATCTTTCAACTTAATTACCTAAATGAAAATGTTCTTACACAGCATAGTTTTCGTCCTTCCTGCAGCACTACCTAGTTTATCAACAATGTCATCCTGAAAAACAAAACTTATTTTCCTAGACCTTACCAAAGTATTTGGTGTCTTCAGCAATTAGAAACTTATTGGATTCATTAATGCATCTCTCTTGGTTTCACCAGCTTCCTTTCTCACAGAGAACTGGCAGTGAATGTCCTGACTTTTTTCTTCCTGTATCCACGAGTTCCTCAAGGGACAATACCATCACTTTCTAGTTCACATCTTCAATAATCTCCATACATTTGCTAAACATGCCCACAAACTACCACATAGGTGGTAATCCCCTAAATACAGAAGATATAATGAGGGATCTGGGGACCCAAGTAGATAGTAATCTCTCCTTTGATAATCACAATGCCAAAATGGTTAGAAAATCCTATGTGCCCCACCTGATCACAAAAGGGTTCACATCCAGATCAAGGTCATTGTGCCCCTCTACTCTTCACTCATCAGACACAGAGTACAATGCCCCATTTTAGATGTACCTTACAAGACACCTGAAACAGCTGGAAAGACCACAGAAGTACCTCACCAAGAGGATCACTGGCCTCAAAACAGATGCCCTATGCAGCTCTACTAAAAACTCCAGCTGTACTCTATTGCATACCGCCTACTCAGAGGTGATCTCTGCCTGACATACAAGGCCATGTCCAACCCAGAATTGACATGCTCCACCTAAAGAAAACCTTATCCCCTCGAGCCACACACTATAGGGACCTAAACCTCACCACAACAATAAATAGGATGTGCTGGAGGGATAGATTCCTGTCCCAGAGACTTCCCATGCTTTGGAACAAGATTCCAATCTACATTAGGCAGAGCTCCTTGTGAACACTCGAGAGAAACCTTGACGAGTGGATGGGAAACAAAGTTTACCCCAGGGATCACTTCAATGGCTCTGCTGGACAGAGGCACAGGGAACTAATCTAAGGGGGTACCAAAAGCCAACACATTCTGGCTAGGCTTATAAATGCCTTTGGGCAAATAGCCTAGTACCTACCTTTGAACCTATACAAGTATAGTCCAGTACACTGATTCTACACAAACATGCTCCACAATCTCTAAACTCCTAAAAGTAAAGAATCCTTCTCATTAGAAAGCTTGTTAGAAAATATTCAACTCTTACTCTATAGCTGTCTCAGCAAAAGCCCTCCCTATGCCCAATCTCTGCTAACATCACAGTGAATGGCATAGTTGCCCATACAAAACTAACTGCCAGGTGTCAAAATTGTTGATCAGATGACATCTGACCACATACAATCTAAAGCCTATTTTGGACAAAACCTTAACTCACCATCCAAGTAAACCCAGTACCACTGCTTACATTCTGCCAGGTCTTCCAAATTCACTACAAATTTCTCCTATAGGAGCCATAATTACCTCACCCTAAAACACACTAACTGGATATAGCTGTCACTCCATCTAACAGACTTCTGAATGCTGTGGATAAGGCAGTATTCCCATATCAAAAAGGTTGAATAGTCCTTAAGTGATAGATTATGGGGGAGGCATTAACTTCCCCCTTCAACCTGGTTGGTCAAAGGGTCTCACTTCACTGAAAAAAATGCTTTATATACACATGTATAATGGACCATATTCTTTAGTTTAGTTCTGATAATGTCTGGTACATGCTTATTTTGCTTTTATATTCATCATGTGCCTCTACTTCACACAAACCCACACACAAATATTTATACTTTGACTGATTTGTTAAACTGGTAATATTACATATTACAAAATTCTGTGGACTGGAAGAATTGCCCTTTTCGCAAGTAAACAAATATTATTAAAATAGTGTGAAACTGTTAATGATGCTACAAGCCGTGTGACTTACCATTAGAATAAAGTAATTTAAAAATACATATACAATTTATGCTGTTACATGAAATATTCATGAATGGAGCTGTATAGATAATTGACAGTCCTACTTGCCTTTGATTTACTGCTGCACTGGTTCATCTGTTTTGTTAATTTACTTTAAAGCATTTTGATAAAAAGCTTTGAGTTTACCTAAGTAATAAGCGTTCAAATGTGACACCCATAAATCTGTATACCTTCCACTTCAACCAGGCATGCGAGACGGAAAAGTACCATACGGCACATTCAGGCAAGTATCTGGCACAGACCCTTGCATTTGTAACTGAAATTGTGAACTGACCTTAAGTGCTTTCCTGTTTCTTTGATCCCTAATTTCAGTTGACTATGGAGAATACCAAGTTCTGAGGCTTCAATGTGTTTCATGGAAAGATGGCAAAGCTCTCATGGTAATTATCTAGCTTGGTCAGTCAAGCGACAATACTGTTATGAAGCAGCAACCTTGAGAAGTATGCCTAATAGCCTGATGTAATAGTGATTTATATCTCAGCTCAGCGGTGATTGAATCCTATAGCACTGATGCAGTATTTTCTAGAGCAAGTGCCATCTGTCTCATCTTAGTATATTTCAGCTAAAAACATATGTCTAGTCTGTTAATTTCCTTTAAGCTAATGAAAAGATGACAATTTGGTTTGGTCTCACTTGCTATACGATAAAATCTGTTTCATAAAAAGGTAGCAATACATTGTTAAAACTTCTCGTTCTATCAAATAAGCCTGCTAAAACATCTGTGTGGTTTCCTTCTCCGAAAGGACACATGTTGACATCATGCTGTCCTTGTCAGTCCATTGAGTTGACAAATTGTACATGGGTGCAGATTAAAAAGTTTCTACCTAGTGTGGCCTCTACAACACTACATCTCTCCTTTATCTTCACAATAACCATACCTGCAATTTCAGGTTACTCCATGCTCTTTAAAAATCATTTCTTTTGCTGTGTACTAGCCAGTCCAAGAGTTTCTCTGTAGTGTGCTAAGCTATTGAACAATGTTTTCATCTCTAAGCTGATCTTTGGAGCTTCAGTCCGCATCAAATGATCACTATTAC
This sequence comes from Protopterus annectens, assembly GCF_019279795.1. Taxonomy (NCBI): domain Eukaryota; kingdom Metazoa; phylum Chordata; order Ceratodontiformes; family Protopteridae; genus Protopterus; species Protopterus annectens. The sequence goes on from NC_056749.1 coordinate 411,363,973, forward strand.
AATCCCAACCTTCTCTTCAATTCCATTGCAAATTCTCATTCCTAGTCTTTCCTGATGTAACTTACCATCCATTTAGACCATCCCAGTGTCCTTTCTTCCTATGTACAGTATCTTGCATCATTTTTTGGCTGAATGGTCTTGAATGCAATATTCAAGCAGGTACGACCGCACCAGAGACCTACAGACAAATTTCCTTAATATTTTGTGATAACGTCATAAAACAAAAATGATCCAATAAAAGCATACTTGCACAGAAGTTTCCTAACTCCACACAAAATTGTTTTAATATACAAGACAATATAAAGTGTTGGAGGTGTGAAGAAGCTTTAAATGCAAATTGGTTTCATATGGTCTCAATGTAAATGATTTGCTTCATTTTGGATAGATTTCAAAAACTTCACCAAAGCATTTTGGATAATTGTAAATCTAATTCATTATTTTAACACACCAATTTGGGATTCCATTCGAAGAACACAAGTGCCTCTCCTCTAGTATCTTTTTGTTATAACAAGGGAAGTTATCACAAATGGGAAATGTAAACACATCCTCTTTCAGAATTCATTTCTTTAGCAAAAAAATGTATGTAATAGGGAAATACAAACTTAATGCAAGAACATCACATTTTACACATAAACAGCCATCATGGTTAAAGCTTGAAGATCTTTTGGGCAGGTATTGTATATAAATGGTCTTTGTTATGGACTTTGTCTATAGTTCTACTTGTATTAGTTCAGCTTGGTTATAATTTTTGTTGCTTAAACTCCAATAATGTTTTTTTTATAAAAAAAAGTGTGCTAACAGTCTGTTCTAGCAGCTGCTTAAGTTAATAAGAATATTTAAAATCTGCCTCTATTTTAGGCTTTTCTCAGATTTCTTGTGCTAAGATGTGTGTGGTTTAGATGTGTTTGCAGGGGTAGGGGGTGGGTGGTTAAATCTCTTACCAGAGTAGTTTTGTATATTAGTGTAGAGAGCATTAAGCTGCCTGCACTTTTATCACAGCCATTTAAACTGTCTGGGCAGTAAGGATCTATACTCCCAGCAGTGGCAGGTCCTGAGGAATTGACTGTATAAGATTATTCTACTGCTCATTGAGGGAAGTCGGGCAGGTTACGTGACAGTAGTATGTATCCTCTGCATTACCTGCTGCAGGAGAGCCATCTACTACCCAGTGGCTCCTCTAATTTCAAAGCACTGTACCTGTCAAAGAATCCTGTATGAAACAGCTTGGTGCTGGTTAGTGAAAGCCATTTTTAGAATCGATTCATATGTCCAGAAGGAGCAGTCCAGCTAGGAAGTGAGCAGTTTTTCTTAGTATATTCAAGCCTGACCAGTGTTAATATGCAATATATCACTGGTTTTGTACGCCTTGATCTCTAGACAACAATGGTTAAAACAGATGGACTCTTGTCTGTCTTTAGTTTGATAACTTTGATAACTTCTGTACATCTAAAGAGAGTAGAGGGAATTTTTTCTTCTACCATCCAAAATGATAGCAAGAATAGAAAACAACAGAGGGCCAGTTTTGTAGCCTTGTATTTTCAGAGTAGCAGTACCACGTATGGTCTATTTTTAGAACATTCAGCCCAGAAACTTGAAACTAGTACTAGAAAAGATGGTGGTCTGTAGTTGGTTTACTTCAGTCACATATTGACACATATTTTCATAAGTGATGCATCAGTCAGTGTTTTTTCCAGGTTAAATATGCAATCACATTACAGTAAAGGTTGACATAAGGCAAGATGGGGTATCAGTAAATTGGCACCAAATTTCATAATACTGTACACTTAACCCCATAGTGCCAGGTTGGTGATGGCAGGCACTGGGTCAAATGGCAATAATAGCATTTCTGTGGTGGAGGGGGCGATCATATGTGAGCAAAAATATGCCAAAATCTTGGAAGAGTTGTACTATGCATTTCTGATGGAAAATATTTTATTTAAATAGTAATTTTCATCTCCCCAAAACACTAAGTAGTAGCCTACGAGTATTGGATTTAAACAATAGCTCGAACTGTTTCCATTCTGTCCATAGAAAGCTTATTTTTCAGCAAATCCCTGTCTGATGTTAGCTCTATAAATAACATCTTAGAACTTCTGAAATTCATTTAGAGAAAATAGCTTATTTACAATATTTTCAAGGTTGCAGCTATATTACATTGATACTAACCTAGTAGCGGTTACAGTGATTTTTTTTTTTCAGAACTTTTAAACTCCAATTGTTTCCCATGGATTTCATTAGTCAGAATGAATAGTCTTTCACAACTAGTCTAGTTATCCAAATCAAAAGGTAGCCTATTGACTAGTCTGGTATCCTGGGATGGTGGTTTATAGCCTATAAAAACTGTTGGTAGGGTGGGAGTCGGGACTGAACTATGGAAACCATCATGTAGAAAGATTGATTGTACTCTCATGGTGGGTAGGATTTTCCTTCCTTCTGTAGGTTAGTGAGGTGGATTGCATACCTCTCAGCTGTCCAGACTTTTGCCTTATATTTTTGGTCCGTTACTCATAAAATTGTGGTTTTCATTGAGGACTGAAGACAGAAAATAATGGCACACATTTCAGTTATAGACTTTATATTCAGAAAAATCCATGGTAATGCAAAACCTGTTTTATCAACTTTAAGTTTGTAAGAGCAGTATTTAAAAAAAAGTTGCTATTTTTTGGCCCTCTGTCCAGTTTTGTCTTTCTCAGCTTGAGAGGTATGGTAGTTTCTATTTTAAGTCTGTTTCATAAACACATGTGTAGAAGTATAGAAGACTATATGCTGTTCTCCCTACCTTCCCTACTGGTAGACTGGTTGGGGATATTATAATGCAAATTATGTTTTGTTGAAGGCATCTTACACATCTGTTATCTTAAATAATTGGTTCACTGCTCCTATAGATAGTAATTGAAATATTTTAAAGCTGCTCTTTGTGGTGAAAAATATTCTCAGGCTTTGTCGGGGGGGTGTTGTATGCCCTTTTCATGTCCAGCTGTTATTTTGTATTGGGTGGTAGCTACAGGCATTCTGTGGTTGGAGGGAGGAGGCCTTCAAAATATCTGGTGGTTATTAAAGTTTAAAGTTACATTTAGAAACTGACTACTTATAAACTGGGTAAACTATGTAAAATTCCCATAAGTCTCCACAGTTTTATTTTTAGAAGTTAAGCCTGCCTTTGGTGAGACTTGCCTGTGGTATTTGAAAGATTGAATGCTAACAGTCCAGCTATGACTTTTACTGCTCTATATTTTAATTTGTAAAGTCTGGGCAACATAATGGGTGTTGAGGGACATTGTCATATTTTAATTGTAGTTAAAAACGTAATGACACATTTTGCAGCTAAATATGCAGCTCTGTCTAGAATTGAGTAACTGTAGCCATACCCAGAATTACCAAGGGACAGGGCAACAATGACCCTCATGGCCAGGTGTCACCGGTCATATTGGAAATAAATACTAACTGACCAATCTGGACCACTGACTTAACTTGTTCGGTAACCCGAGTAGGGAATAAACATCTGGTCTCACATTGCAAAAACACTGCATACTGGCTTGTTTGCTGTTATCACAATTAAAGGCTAGTTCTTGTGCCTCATTTTAACAGACTCTGAAGAAATGGCAACAGCTGTAAGTTACTCACCATTCTTGGTTGGGAATATATTTGGTAGTGCATCTTGTATGACATCAAAAACTTCAGTTTTACATGAATAAAACTATGCCTTAAGCTTATTTCTTGTGTGTCATTAGAAACTCTATTGTTGGATTTGCAGCAGCCCAAATGTAATGGCATGTATACTGATGGATGCTCCCTCCCCAGAAAGCACATATTGGTCTTTTGATGTTGGTTCTATTTCTGTTTTGTATTTTATTGCTTACAACGCATGTGTTAATAGCATATTTGCTGTGATCTGCTGTAATATTTAGTGTTTTTTAACTTCAGATTGTGCAAGAATTACAAATGGAAGTCACTATTACTGATCATAACTCAATGAATCTGGCACAATTTCGGAAACGATTAGAGATACTTTTTAAAATTATGTTGCTATTGACTTTAGAGAATGTGAATTAATGTAACTTTTCTGAAGTAGAAATTCTGTAACTCTAATTGTTGTTATTTAATTCTTCCTTAAACTGGTTACTTTTAGATGCAGTTAGAGGGACAAAGAAAATTGGACAATTGAGGTCTGGAACGGACTGTGAAGGACCTTCCCCACTTCCCATTAAAGCATGGTTGATATCAGTAGTTTGTCAAGACTGTTGACTACAGAGGTTTGTTGCAGGCACTGATCTATACTTGTGGTGACACCCTGATCTGAAAGGGGTGCAGGGTAGTGCATACTATGCTGAAGGATTGCAAATTCCTAGTCCATAGTTAGGACCAGCATCATGTCTTCTGTATGTGTTCCCACAGTTGGAGCTATAAAGTACTCCTACAGATAGTTGTAGGAGATATGACAAGTGTTTTAAAAAGAAATTGGATGTGGGGTAGACAAAGGATAGGTATATTTTCAGTATTATGATGTATTTGTAGGTTGTGTTAGAGCAGAAATGGATGGTAACAGGGAAGCAGGTAGTTATACTTCATTGTTTCAGCAAACTTTAGAATGTATGTACCCATTTGTAAGAAGTTGTTATAAAAGTCAATAAAAGAACCTCAGTAAGTCTGCTCAGGAGTAGACAATCCAAATATTTGAGATACTCTGGCACTTCTGCCACAACTTGTTTACCCGTGGTTTACACAGTCTTTTAAAAATGTATTGGAATAGCTTTAAGCCAAGACTCTCCTAGAAAATGTTACAGTGCCTGGCTACATTGACCTGGTTGTATGCTAATCTTGACTATATAAGAGCCTGTTAGCATATCTGCCAGTAAGCCCTAAATGGATAACTTTTTTTCTCTAAAATGTCTTATGCTTGAATCTATTATTTCTCTGTATAAATGTGTTTCTCTAACTTCTCTTCAGCCTGACTGGAAATAGTCTCCAAACTGCCTTGGTAGTGCATGGGTAAGCTTTCTGCATGGTAAATGTTATCATTCCTCACTGTGCTCTCCATATTACAGCATAGTTCAGCCAAATCAAAATGGCATCTACTGTGTAGTTTCTGTTGTAACTTTCTGCTTGTCTCTTGTACAAGGCTCTTCGGTTTAGTGATGTTTGAGTTGGTTAGGAACCTCATGTAGAGTGCTTGAAATGGCAAACTGACACATCATTCCTGAAACATGCTAGTCTTGTTACTGGAGGTACTGAGTAGCTCACTGTGCTCACACCACTTATAAACTTTGAACTGGATCTAACAAAGGCTGCTCTTTGATATCAGGATTAGCTTCTTAATTGGTGGTCTGTGTCTCTGTCTCATTTCCCCCACAACCAATGAACACACCTGGCAAATCTAAATCTCGATTTACCTGATGAGTATGTAGTCTTTGTAATTTCTATGCAGGAATATAAAAACTTGATATGGGTGAACTAAACTTAATGTATATGGTCAACACTGTTTTTATTTAAATCTGACTGCATTTAGTACTGTATGCATGTTCTTGCGAGCTAAATTGAAAGTTTTACACATGCATTCTCTAAGCATGTAGCTGGTATGTCAATGTTTTCTCCCTGCAGCTTTTGGACAAATTAGCTTACGGAAAGCTGCAGATAGATGCAGCAAACCCACCTAGATGACATTAGAATTTTATTTATTAACCAGGAAAGTAGTTTACATGCAAGGTCTTAAATTTGTGTGTTGGGGGGGGTGGTAGTTGGGTTGGGAGAGTCGGCATATCTATTCCTGGGTTACTATTAGGCTGTTGCTCCAGTGGATAATTTGTAGCATAGCCAGTCAATCCCCCACTGAAATTACCGGACCATAAAATAACCATACCTCATGGTGGGGGGGGGGGGTACTTATAGCATTTCAATCACTTCCTGTAAGGGTTTAATGGACTAGACTGGGATATTCAGGCCTAGCCATCCAGGTAATACTTAAGGTCAGGGCACTATGCTTTTACAGCTAAGAGGGTATTGACTAGTTGGTTATTGGCTAGTCATTCATGACTATTTGCAAGTGGGTAGAATACCAAAAATATGCCTGCATCATTTGTTATGTGCTACTGAAAGTGGTTTGTAATTCCTCTTTTTATTTACTTAAGAAACCAGACTTTTCAATACCATTTAACATTTTCAAATATTGGTTCCACATTTGTTGGCAAAATTATACAAATTTGCCATGGTATATGAAGCACAAATAGCTGACCTTTACATCTTATTAGAATCCAACAAAACTGGATTTCTCATTCATACCCCCCCAAGTAATTCAAGCTGCACAATTCCTTCAAACTCCACAGTTCATAACCATAACCACCCTCTAACTCTGTCTAGGTAAGTACTAGGCTAGATGCCCTTGTGGACCATTTTAAGCCTAGAAAATTTACCTGTTTGTGCTCTAAAATGTCCCATTTTGTGATGGTCTTTTCCCATCCAGTAGATTGTATATTACCCCTAATGAGTAACTGGGATGATACCATATATTATTTAAGGGGAGCCATGCATGAAGTAAAGCATTTAACAATGGTCTGTGTCCATTAGTAGTACAGAGGGCAGTCCTGGGGTAAATCTGTTTCCTATCCATAGATCTAAGTTGCAGTTGAATATGGACAGGGATGAATGTCTTGTTTATATGAGAAGTCTGTTCCATAGCAGCAGTATCTTCTTCACCCCCAAAACTATTCTGCTGCAGAAGAGGTTTAGATCACTAGACAGTATTTCTGATGCCATTTGACTTGTGTGCAGTAAATCCATTAGTAATGGATTGGAAGATTCCATCATGCATCTTTCACTGTATACAGAATTTGTGATATTCTACTTCCTACCCCTCTCCTGAAGATTACCTCCATTTGGGCACAGTATCTTAACATCAGTCCCTGCAACTGTACTTGGTACTACCAACTGTAATCTGCTTAAAGCTATAATTTCATCACTTGATACTTTGCTTGATTGGTCTTGCCACTGGACACCTCCTTTATACTTCTATTCTTGCTGTTTCTATTGCAGATCCTTATTCTTAAACTTCCAAATCTTCCCCTTTCAAGCCTTGGCTGTTGTATCTCTAGCTTGGTAAGCAGTTGGCTAGCCCTTAATCTCTAGCCCATCCCTTTTTTATGTACTTCAAAAACACATGTCCTACTGAACTGGCATCTTCCCCAATTTACTGCAGACCTCTTAACCCCTTCTGCAATAATGACCTCCCCAAGTGTGCACCCCAGCAGCATTTTTCCCCACATCTCCCAACACTCTGGATAACCTCTTTTTATGGTCCTTGATATTGTTGCAGGGAGTTCTATGCCACCTGTGCACCATCCTATACTGATCCCCAAAAGGGACACACTCAATACATTTATTGCTAATATTCCTTTAAAAAAAGTTCTTCTGCCCATATCATTTCTCCACTGCTCCCTCAACTTACCCATATCATGTTCTTGCATGCTCCCCCAGCTACCTGTACCTTTCCTTCCCTTATCCTTTTTCCTACAGCTAGCCCTGTCTCCTAAATCACTTTCTCCTCCTGCATCTTTTATTTGCTTTTCTGAGTAGTCTGGTTATATTGTCCACACTGGTGTAACAGCAACTATCCTTTATGTAAACTGTGTTTCTCTTGAACTGGAAAGTTAGCTATTCATTTTAACTATCTATTGGGTCCCTCTTCTAATGTCCTTTTCCTAGATTACTAGCTTTTTCCCCACAGCTCCTTGGGGCAGATCCACCATAGATCGCAAATACTTTTGTCCCATTCACCTCTCCAGTGTACATAATCTTCCTGCTTTCTTGAGTCTTAAGGCTATTTTTCCCACTCCTTCATCTTTTTTGTTTTCCCACACACTGTCTCATACTTATCCCCTCTAATCTTATTTACAGGGCTGGCTTGTATATGCTGTTTAAGATAAAGGTATATGTGGAAGTATCATTGTCTGAACTTGTTGCAAAGTCTTGTCAACTCTACCTGTCCAGGTATTTAATACTTCCCCATCCTTGCCTTCAGATCTTCCAGTTATGTTCTCTAATCTCTGCTATGGCTTTAAATTATAGTCACCATGTAGGACTAGCCACCATGGCCTGAACATCTTTACAGGGAATGCAGAACTGCTTCCTGTTCATTGCTGATTCTAATCGCCAATGTCTCCTTGAGGGTGGTAAGATCTGATAGTGGGGATATTGAAAATGTTCATTAGCTTTTTGGAAGTTGTACAGGGACCTCCAAGTAGCAATTCTGTTCAAATGGACTTCTCCCTACTACTGTTCTGTCTTCAACTTTCCCTTCGTTTATACACCAGACCTTGACCATTAAAAATAATCCTGGTGATTGTAAGACTGCCAGCGGCTGATCCTTGGATGGTCTTCCTTTAATAAAACACTTGCTGCTGCTTTAACCTTTGAAGGGCTTTCTCTAATCTTGCTGATGGGTGAACAGACACTTGATTGACATCGCACAGATGTAGTGCAAGCGTTGACACCTCTTAATACAATGCTATTGTAAACTTTTCTATAGGCTCTGTTAATCTGTCACTGACACTCACCTGGAAGGCCACTTTAGAAATTAGTGGGGTTAATATGATTAGTTCCTCCTAATGCCTGTAAATACTTCATCCAGTTGTGGAAGATTTTGGGTCGGTCTGTACTAGGCCCATAGAGCTCAGGCCAGTCTGAATCCTTTGTCCCCTTGTCCCTCTGCCTTCCTCATCTTTAGCTACCCTTTTTCATTGTTATGCAGAGCTGTTGAAAATTCCTGTGCTTTACCCTCTATTTTTGACCAATGTTAAGCTAACACTTGTAGCTCTTATTACAAGAGTAAGTGGAAAGAATTATCCTAGCTCTCCTATACTCCCCCTTTATGAAGTTGTTAATCCGTGCAATATTCATTACTACCCCAACTTTTCTCCTCCACCACCACCACACCCCCCCTAAAGCAGGCTTAATTTGCTGCTGTTTGATAGACCTGGTCCCTAAGGGCCTTTGGGTCAGGAAGTCACTGATCAGCACCCCTTCTCAGACCAGTTAATGCAGTGGCCATCAGTGTCACCAAGAGTAGTGGTAAATCAGCTCTCCCACCTATTAAGAAACTGAGTTTAGCTTGTCCCTATACCAGCCAATATATACCTTGTTACTGTCCTCCCAAAAACCCTGAGATTGTCCTGCAATGGGATAGGACTGCTTCATGATCCCCATACATGCACTCATTGACAGCAAGTATAGCAGATCACTACAAAAAGTACTGGGCACATGCATCTTAAAATGTGCTTAAGTGCACTTAATACCTTTTTTTCCCTGCTCCTTTGCATGCATGATGTCTCTAAACTACAGCCAGGCTTTTGCTGAGATGACATTGTCTGCACTGCTTTGAAAGTCATGGACACCATTATTACCAAAAAGAAGAAAGTCTGTCTTTTTCTACCTCCCCAAGGTAGTATTCACATCACCCTTGTCTGACTGTTGTCCTGAGAGTAGGTCTATTTTCTCCTTTCTATTGCCATTTCTGTGGATGTTGTGTGGACTTCATTCTGCCATCATCCTTGCTTTGAGACCCCAGGTCACCCACTTCTCAAGTCTTCTCTGACAATAACCATCTTTCAAAGATCTTTCCATAATATAATTGTCTACCTCAGGGCTCTACTGCTTTTCTGGGGTCAGTTGTCAGCATGCCCTGCTTTAACCTTGCATCCTCAAGTATGCTTGTGTTCCCTATGGTTAAATGCCTGCACCACTTGTTGCCCTTTCTGGTCTAGTACCCCTTCTGATACCATGCATGATCCTGTTTTGAGTCTTTAAGATCCACAGGCTTCTGTACAATTAAAGCATTTGCAGGGAAATCCTTTCCCCACCCCTGCTAAACACCATGATTATTGCTTCTGCTGACTCCTTGGTCCACAACACTTTCCAAATAACTTCAGCATTGCAAGATGCATTAGAAATGCTATTGCTCCTGTTGGCATTACCGTCTTGCTAATATAAGTAGATATTTTTATCAAATTTGTGGCACAAAATGTTTAACTGTACAGCCACCCATTCATCAGTTGTGGCAATCAGGGAAGGTCTCAATTCCTTCAGCCTGTAACTATGGTACTTTTACAGTAAGCCTGTCTTGTAAGAATTTCCACATCTTCCAATCTTGGGTACTTTTAAGAAATCATTTCCTAAAGTTACTTTTCATATCCACTGTTCAAAAATCTTTCTTCCACTTCCAGTCCTCCTGTCTGAGACCATTTCCTCTTCATTCTACATGCTGCTGCTTTAGCAAAGCTGCTATCTGGTCGGATGTGCTGCTTTTATTCCCCCTTTCCCTTGCCTACAGTCACAGGATCCCAAGTCCTTAGTTACTCAACATGCTACAGGATCTTGACTTCAGATTGAGAAGCTTTGGCATTTTTTCTAGTCTACCATAAACAGATTCTTCTAGTTGATTACTGGCAGGTGGGGGGTGGAGAATCACATGTAGGCAACCATGTTGTACAGTGGGCAGATGGGACTGCTCATTTTACTCTTTGCCTTATTGGAAATTACTGGTCCTGATTGGCACTGCTGAAACATGCATACCATTGGTGTATTTGAATACAAGCCACCATGCCTATCCTTCCTGCAGCCTGTGGATGAAGCCTACATTCATCAATTTGCATTAGGTAACTCGTGGCAACTCTGCTGGACTCTTGGCATATCAGTTTTCTAAGGCTGTCTTTAACAAGACTTCTCCATCCTCTTCCTTATTCAGCATTTCTGTCCCAAGCACTTTACTCCTTGTAAGTTGAAGCCGGAATTGTAAATTAAATCAGTGTTTCATTCGGGGTGTAAATTCCCATCATCCAGAGGTAAATTTAGGGCACCCCCAGTTTGATCCAGTAGCACTTGCCACTTCCCTGTAACTTGGATTGTGTTCATACCTTTGGATCTCTTGCTCAACTGCTTGTATCCATTATGAGCAAAGCTTTCTAGAGCCCCTTTCAGGAAGGAAAATCCTGTGCCTTTAATAGGTAAATTGGGGGCTAAGACAAACCCCAAAGAACATGGAGGGTGGTGTCCTTTAACCCATGGAGCCCATTAGGTGGATAAGGCACTCCTTTATAGTGGTCCTTGTTTTTGGAAGTGCTGTGCATCCTCACTCTTGGCTTTTCCCTTGTCAACTGTAGTCTATATTCATTGATATTTCTGTTGCAGTGCTGTAAAGTTTTTCAGAAATACTATCCAAATGCTCTCATTATTGGAGAGCACAGCTACTTGAACTGGCTTCTAGCAGTGCCAACTTCTGCTTGTACTTTCTAATATATCTTCTCATCTTTTGATTACTTTATAAATACTTGTCCTGGATCTGGGAGCATTTCCTACCGAGATAGCTGTCTACTAGCTGTCCCATAAGATGGGCTTTTCCTGGGTCCTGTTAAAGAAATTTTGATCCGAGATGGCCTGAGGCCAGTGCTTCTCTATATAGTCAAGAATATAACTTCTGAAATGCAGTCCCCAGCCTTGCATAGTAGTAGAGAATATAACTTCTGAAATGCAGTCCCCAGCCTTACATAGTAGTAGAGAATATAACTTCTGAAATGTAGTCCCCAGCCTTACAAATTTCTTAAGTCTAACTGCTGCAAAAAAATTTAGCGACAATTAACTTGAAGTGTGAAGTTCTGTGCACAACTAATTTGGCAAGCTGACCTGGTCTCTTTCATTGACAATTAGAAATCTAGCTATTAGTAGTGAGAACTATCATTTATTAAGCAAACATTCTTGCTGGACTCTTCCTTTTGGGATATAAATGCTCTTTGGACTTGGGTGACATCTGAATTTTCCTTAATGGACACATTCTCTGTACAGCTTTTCTAGCAGACACTGCTGCAGTCTCTCTGTGAGAATCCATCAGGCTTAAAATTGGAGCCAAATTTGGTTACATGGATGCTGGTCAGTTAACCTAGTGCCTCAGTAGATCGATATTCAGAAGGGTGGATGTAATTAAAATCTCTGTAGCTACTGAGTCTACTAATATTGAAGGTTCTCATGGTGCCACAGATTTAAGTTTGTATCTTGACTGCTCTTCCCCAGATACAATTTTCCTAGTGCTTTGAACTGAGCAGTATGATGGTGAGGAATGTATTTAAACTAACTCCTTCACACTCTAGTGCCCTGAAAAGTAAAAGCACTTCATAACAAAGGCTTATGCCTTCATTTATCCCAAGGGCCCAGGCCTGGTCTGAATGCAGTTGAATATAAATGGGTTCTGGTTGGCAGTGGGACAGTATGGTAGTGGCTGCAATCTTGACCATCTGAAATGCTCACAAAGATGTCCCACTGCTTGAGACAGCATTGTTAAAGCCTGGATGTGTGAGGATCTTGGCAAGCTCTCTAGCTGGATTTAGAAAATAGCCAGTCAGTAGCAAATGAGGATTAGAATTGCCTGTTCAAGGGTATGAGTGGTCTGTAGTCTTGAGAAGTTCAGCATGATGGAAGATACTTGGACACTAGAGACTTCCAAATTTTGGAATGGGTATGTTTGAATACAAGTCAACTTCATGGTACCTGTCTCTGAAGAATTAATGGGAACAGTACTGAGTTTTAATTGTATGTCATGGATGAGAAATCCATTTTCTTAATGTGGTTTTGTACACCAATTAGTGGCAACTGACTTCAGTACAAAGTAGCATTATGTGTACTGAGCCTGCCTTCATTTTGATCTTGAGGGGAATCTTGCAGGACTTAAAATCTCAAACTGTCTTTTTGCTAGTCTGGTGGACTGGGAAATCCCTGAGGACTGGAGTCTTGACCGACATCGATTGTGGTCAGTGGCACATGTAGTGCCCTCTCCATTTGGTGAAGAGGGCTGTTGGTTATATTCCTGCAACAGGTGCTGTGAAAGCATACAGTGCAGTGCTGCACTACTGTCATTCAGTTGAGACCTTAAACAGAGGCTCATCTGCTTGAGTTGGTAGCTCAGGTGGATGCAAGACCCATGGCACCTATTGGAGAGTAGTGAAATTCCCTGATGCCTGGCCCAAATTTCCCTTGGTAGTAGAGCTACCTTGGGTCAGACCTGAAAGTAGGCCATTGTCCTAGTAGGACTAACATGGTTACATTTAAAACATTACTTTAGTACACCTCTAAGCATAGCTGCTATTCTGTATGTGAACAGAGCACTGCTACTCCCAAGTACATTGCAAACAATTCTTTTTCAACCAGCTTCCGAACTTCTCCAAGCAATTAAATGCTTCCTGCGGTTGAAGACATCAAAGGTAGTTCCCATTTTATGAATGGGATGAAATTGCTAATTCATCACCATACAGCTGATTTAGGCTTTGTGGTATTGCAGAAATGTTAGCAAATATGAATAGCTCTCATTAGAGAGCAGTTTTTAGCAATATGAAATGGCTCCTCAGTCTGTAGGCTCATTTGTCTGAGCTCTGTTTAAAAAAAAAAAAAAATTACAATTTTTTTTCTGTTGCATTATGGTGGCTAATTACTAGATGCCATTATGCAATGTAGGTGTGACTGGACAGTATGTTTAGCCATTAAGACTGTCATATCTGACTTAATCCTCTGTGCATTTTAGTACCTCGATTGTTAAAGGGCATGGAATATGCTGTAGTATAGGGAATGTAGTTTTGATAGCTCTGTGGGCATGACTAAACACAGAATTCTGCTTTTGCTGTATTTAGATTTGGCTGTTTGGGCAGCTGTTGCCTAACTGTCATTGCTGGTGTCAGGCTCTGCATGGGTTGACTGTGACTAATACAGATGAAGGTTAACTATAACTACTATAAACTTGCCCTGCACATGACCAGTGTCAAGACTGAAGCTGGATCTGTATGACCCCAGGATTAAAGATCACAAAAGGTAAGAAATGGTGAACTTGTAATATGGTCTAACTCGTGTGCAGGAGAGAATGTGTTAGCCCAACTGCTGTATTTTTAAAATGGATTTTAGCAGCACATTTCATTGTAACAGGTTTAGAGAATCCCGGGGTTGAAGATTCTTCTAAAAGGTAAGCAAAGGCTTCCAAAAGAAGCAAACTGTCTTAATGGAAAATTGTGCTGTAATGTGTGTCACACTTCAACATTTGTGTTTGACAAGACAAACTGCTGCAGGAGTTACGTAAGCCTTAGTCTTGTCTGACCTTATCAAGGGTTTCATAGCTTGAAGTTAAATTAAAAGTGAGAAGTTCCCCATGACTGCAAGTTTGCTGAGATTAAAATAGCAGTTCACTTGAGCCTGTGTGGCTTGGTGCCATTGGCCTTGAGCCTGTGTGGCTTGGTGCCATTGGCCTTGAATATTTTATTTTTACTACAGCATAGAAAGCTTTGTATAGTGATGCAGATCTTGGTCATAGTGTTTCTTGAAAGACTTCAATGAAGGCAAACTGGAGCAGGACAACAGGACTGAAGCTTAAAAGTGCCGCATGATGTGAAATAAGGCAAGACTCCTTTTATCAGCTTGCGGAAGTTTCCAGAAGTTGTTGCATTACAGTATTTTGCTTTCATATTCAGCTGTTTTCATCAAAACATCTTTGCCAGCACAGGTGACTATATCTGCAGAATGACTGTGCTTAGTTAGTGGTACCAGATGTAGTTGCATGAGTTCATGCTACTACTCGTAGGACACCTCTTATCAAAACCTCTGCAAAGATTTGGGTTCAGTAACCTCTTGACTTAAAAGTTCACTTTGAGCAAGTGGAGGTGCATAAATGTGTGAGCCTAATACATCGTTCATGAATCTTATAAACAATAGTGATGGATTCATTCAATATCCACTACAAAATTAGATGTTGTTGAGGAGGGTGGTACAAATTCATTGTGATGCAGAGCTACTGTTTGATAAAGGAATGGTTGATCCATTGCAGTAATGCTTTATAGCTACCTTCTCTCAAAGGTTGATGTCAAAAGGTCCGGCAATGTTCTAAACTTATTTCTGAACATGTTTCTTGAATATGCTGCTTTCTGTGCAATCTACATATTTTAATGTAGAAAAAAACTGGAAAGGGACCTTCCAAACTGATGACCACAAAAACTGCATACGTGGTAGCAACAATGTTGAAGCCAAACCAGTCAGCCAGTGACTTTGAATCCAGTGCTTAAAAAAATTGTGATTTTCAGTATAGAGTTCAAAGTCGCTGGCTGACTGGTTTTGCTTCGACATTGTTGCTACCACATGCATTGTTTTAATGTAGGCTTTAAAGTGCTTGGAACTCCATATTACAATGACTTGCTGTAGTAGATCAAAGTGTGCATAACCTTGAGTGTTGCACCACAATTAGCATGACAAAATATAAGAGAGCTTCTCTGAAGTCAAGTATTGGTTGACTGGAGCTTCCACCATTTTGGGTAAGTAAGATTGTCTTTAGTACTAATGTGTATGCAGCTCCAGTGTTCAACTTTGTAAACTGGCATTTTTAATTTGAGTTTAAGCCTGACAATATGCTCCCTAATGTATTCAACTTCTGAGCAACTTATTGTGAATAATTTGCACATGTATCTTTGAAAACAAAATCTTGCAAAAGGTTTATAGTGTATTTTTTGTTACATATAACTTCATACTGTATCTTGACAGTTTTGCTTTTTATATACAATAAATGCATAAAACAAATTTCAGTTTCTTTCAGATTTTGGGTTAAAATGCAAATTTTTCTGGTGAACCTCCACAAGAAAAATTGTAGTTGCACCTATTTTTTATTTAAACTTTTTGTAAAATTTCAAAATGTGTGCAGCTTTACAGAGCTGTTAACTGCATCTAACCTCATTGCATATTTGTGTATAATTTGTTCAATTAAACTGGATTTTTAAATTGGTGTGCGTCGTTTACCCCAACTACAAGTTACCTTGTCATGGTGGTTGGGCTTAACTGCTGATTTCTCTCTTGAAATCAGTGGGACCAAAACTCCTAATCCAAAGATTGGTAGCTGCAAAGTTCTCAAGCATCTGTTCAAACTAGTGTTGTATCAAGTGTTCACCAATCCATGAAATAAGGATTTGATAGATTGCATTGAAGAGTAAATCGAGACAAAGCTGTCCAGCAACCAAATAGCTTCTATGCTTCATGAGCATAGGTGGTTGTAAAGTATGTTTCTATAGTGGAGGTGGAAATTTTTATGGATAGAGCTTAAAGTACTCTTATTGCAAATTTGCAAATGGGCAGATTTCACGATTTGTTTATTGATGTGCTATAGATCACATGGCTTGGTGCCTTAGTTCAGGGTTTGACTTTTTGTTGGAGGTGCTGTATATTAAACTCAAGGCATCAGATGCTATAATGGTATGGATGGCATTGAATAAAGAACTTTTATTTTGTGGATTGCCTTGAGGTGGCTGTGGTCATATGAAAAGACATAGGTTCATAGGTAGGTACTAGGATATCGGCCCTATGGCCTATACAAGCCTAGCCATAACCTTTCGCTGGCTGTTACTTCCCACAAATATTTACTTTCCTGGACCCCTGTCTAGCAGGGCTAATGATGTGATCCCTGGGGTCAGTTTCCTATCTCCCATCCAGTCAAGGTTCTTCTTGAAGAGGGCCATTGAGGCACTCTGCCTGACATGTATGGGGAGTCTCTGGGTCAGGAACCTATCCCTCCAGCATGTTCTAGTCATCGTGATGACAAGGTTAAGTTCCCTGGAGTGTGTGGCTTAGTGGGATTGGGATTTCTTTAAGTGTACCATGTCCAACAAATCTGGGTTTGACATGTCCTTGTATTTTAGGCAGAAATTGCCTCTGAGTAGGTGATATGTGGCAGAGTATAGCTGGAGTTTCTTTAGACGGTCAGCGTAAGGCATCTGATTTAGGCATGCGATTCTTTTTGTGAGGTATTTCTGCAGCCTTTCTAGTTGCAGATGTCTTGTGAGGCACATACCGAACGGGGCAGTGTATTCTATAATGGGTCTAATGAGGACTGAGTACAGAGGGACAATGAACTCCTTTTTTTCTGGATGAAAAGCCCTTAGTGATGAGGTGTGGCACTTTTAAGGATTTTCTAACTGTTGTGGCTATGTGATTATTTAAAGGTGAGACCACTGTCCACCTGTGTCCCTAGGTTTCATCACATTTTCAGTGTTTAGTGTACTACCACCTGTGTGGTAGTTCACAGGTAGGTGTTTTTTCCCAAAGGGGACAACTATACTTTTTTTAGCATTTAGCTTGAGCCCATGGTTATGGCACCAGGTATCTATTTCAGTAAGGCCCATTTGTAGTATATCCATCATTTGGGGATTCAGTAATGGCTCCCAGCTTGCAGTTATCTGTGAATGTTGTAAGCCAAAGTCCCTTAGTGTTGGCCTGTACTTCAGAGAAGTAGATGCCAAACAAGAGTGGTCCCTGCAGTACACCACTTGCCTGGAACTGGATTTAGAGTAAGCTACTTTTACAGTGTGGGTTCTGTTAGTAAGCCAGTTTTCAAACCCATCAAGTGATGTAGGGATTAATGCCCAGCTTAGTAAGTTTTGTCTATGATTCGAGAGTGGGGGATAGTATCAAAAGCTTTGGCTTGGTCCGAGTAGGCTGTGTGAACCACCTTACTCTCATCCATGGCTCTGGAGACTGATTCAAAGAAGTCAAAAATGTTCAGGAGACAAGACCATCCCTTTTTGAACCCAAACTGGGTGGGGTCCAGTGTCTGAAAGTTGCCAATGTCTTTGTTTTTAAGTTCCATGATAATATGTTCCATGGCCTTGTAGATCAGGCTCGTCAGACTGATGGGACGGTAGTTCCTGGGATCCAAAGTGGATCCCCCTTGTGGAGTGGGATGACTGTAGCTGTGCGCCACTCTGTGGGCATGAAGCCTGAGGTGAGGCTGATTTCAACATGACACAAGTGAGGTGCCAGTTCATTTTGTAGTTCATCCAGTACACAGCCCGGGATGTCTGGCCCCATGGATGGTGTATTCTTGGCTTTGCAGAGTGCGTTTTTTACCTGAGTGGCCATGATTACTGGAATTTGGGATTCTTTTGGTATTGATAGGTCCTTTAGGGGGTGAGAGAGGGTGAAGTTGGCACAGAATCTTATCTGCCAGGATATTGGCAATATCTTTGGGATCAGTATATCTAGTGCCATTCTGCTGTAGCTCAGAGCAGATCTGAGTATTACCATTTAGATTCTTGACATGGCTATAGAATGCCTTGTAATCTTTGGCAATTTTGTTTTTGTAACTAGCTTTGAAAGATTTTTATGAAGTATTTTAACTTTCTACTGAGGCTGGTGAGGGAGTTTTTTGAATCCTGGGTTCTTCCTCTTTTCTGCAGCTGTTTCTTCCTTCTGTTCTACAGCTTGTTTATGGCAGGGGACTACCAGATTGGCTTCCTTAAGAGGATAGCATTTTGGTTCTATTTGGGATGGCTCGGTCCATGCACAAGTGAATGTGCTTGTACAGCACCTTAGTGTAGGATTCCGCAGTTGAACTTCGTTTCCATCTGCATGGGTGTCATGAAGTTTGTTACTTCTGACTTGAGAAAGCATGAAGTTGGCTTTGGAGAAAATTTTTACGGAGGGTTCCTTAAAGTGGGGTGGGATGTGGATGTCAAGGATGATTAGCTTATGGTCTGATCTGACCAGCGATGGGATGAGCACTGGTGTGGAGCATCGATCTCCCATGTTGGTAATGACCAGGTCTAGAAGATTGGTACCCCTGGTGGGACTATGAATTAGATGCTCTAGGGATTGGAATTTGAATTCCAATAACTGTTGAGCAAAGGTGTTGGTACAGGAGTAGTTTTCCCAGTTAATGTCAGGGTAGTTGAAATCACCCAGTATTAAGGTATTTGGTTGTATCTTAATATTTTCCAGTATGTTTAGAAAGGTGTAGTGAGAATCTTGGGGCATGGTGGGGATCTGTAGCAAGCTGCAATTTGTATTGCAGTTTTACCTAGTGTTAGTTGCACTTGGAGAATTTCAGATGCATTGTGTTGGGCAACCAGCTTGGAGGTGTGAATATCCTTTGGTGAATATGGACATTCCTCCACCTTTAGTGTTTCAGGCCTGGTTTGGTAGCCGAAAAGTGTGGTATGAGTTTTAGCCTGGTATTGCAAGGGTGCTCTCTGGAGCTTTGAAGCAGGTCTCAGTTACTGCACAGATATCTATGCTCTCCATTTTTAGGAGAGTTTGAGTGCATCTTGAGGTTTAGACTTCTAGTGTTGAGTAGCATTACCTTCAGATTTTGCTTGCTTGTACCCATTACAGCGGTAGTTTTGTCCTTTGAACCTTGCCTAAAAAAGGCACTATAGCAAGAGCCTTAGCCAGTAACCTGGATCCCAGGGGTGACAGATGCAAACCAATTCAACAAACCACGATGTTTTGCAAGATCATGTAGTCCCAGGCAGACAGATACTGTATCCCCTTTGACACCAGAAGCTTAGCCAATTATTGAAGCCAATCATTTTGTCCATATACTGTAGTATCATTCTGGGTGATTTCAGGATGCTTCTCAGGGCTAGGGTCATACCTGCCTGGGCTACATGATCCAAGAGCTCTTCCATGTCTCTTTTTCATGTAGTCCAGGGAGGTACGTCTCAAGTCATTCACTCCAACATGGACAATGACAGTCATCTTTGCACCTGATGTGGAGTAACTTGATTGCATGTGTTTTTGCTGATCCTGGCACCCGACAGGCAACTAACTAATTTCCTCCTTGTTCAGTCTGGTGAGTGGGACATCAATGTGGCTGACTATAGAGTCACCTATGACTGAAGTGTTGGGTACTTTGTCTTGCCTTAGGGGCTGCTGTTGGGTGGCACACTGATGTGAGCTATGTGATGCTTTGGTTGTGTTTAGGGGTGGTTTGTTTGCATTTCAGCTTCGGAGGTCCTTGTTGCTCGGGCAGGTTAATGTTAAGAGCCTCCACATATGTGGATTTTGTGTTGCTATGTGTGGGTTTTGGTGGTGTGGGTTTTGAAGCACTATGTGTTTTGAGTTGTGTAGGTGTTAACCTTCTCCTCTTGACTGCCTAGCACACTCTTGGGTGGAGAGAGCTTTGCTTCCAGTTTGGCTATGTAAGTGCATCTCTTGCAGGTTGTAGTGTTTGGTAGGAGGAGAGGGTTGTTTGTGTACATGAAGCAATTGCTGCATTGCCCCAGTATGCCCAGATTCACCAAGTGGGACAGGAGAAATCACCGGAAGCTGACCCTTGGACATGCCTGGTTAGGTGCTTTCTTTGTGTAGTACAACAGCTGTTTTTCCTTACTTTTTGGTAAGGTACTTGCAATTGTAGGCTGTCTAGTGCCTACGACTATTTTCTCCTTATTACCAAGGAGAGGGGAGTGCTTGTAACAAATCAAGGCTTCCAGGTTCTTTTTAGTGGATTTTAGGGCATGTGCTAGCTAGTCACAGGTATACAAATTTCATGTTACTACTGATAAACTAGCTAGTTCTAAGGGGAAATTCAAAGAGCAGACTTTCTGGCACTGGGGATAGTTTAACCTTAGCCCCGCGGTATGCAATTTATGCCAGAAAGTTGAAAAGGATAGAAATCGGCCCAAAATCGCCAATAAAATTGCAGTTTCAGAGCTGGAAACCACTCCTCTAGTGTTAGGCAGTACAATACTCCCACTCTCACTGGTAAGCAGTAGGACCTCCCTCTACCACAGCAAGGTCTGGCTAGCTCTGAACACTGAAACTAAAGTCCTGAAACCAGCAAAGCCTGGAAATTGGACTATTATAGTTGGAAAAGGCGGAAAATTAACAAACAAGATATAATTATTTTTTTGGTTAAATCAGGCTAAACAATGCAGTTATACAGTAAATAAGCACAGAAAGGCTAATGCACTTGAGTGTATAGCCCAGAACAGTAAACTCAAAACTTTGCAAAATTAGAAATGTGAGAATTTAAACATTTGCAGACAAACTGTGAGTATGCAGTGTCAAAGGTGAGGCATCTTGGAGAAAGATAACTGCTTCCAAAGCTGCTGCTGGGTGTTTACCTTGTGATCCAACTGTCTCATTCACTTTGTCAGCTGAATACAATGGATCTCTCTTACTGCAGCTATTCATGTAGCCCTTGGACTACCATTCTTAGACTTGCTAAGATCTAAACTTGTTTAGCCTTTCTCGAAGCCAGTGCCTACTTCTGCCAGAGTAGCATGGCACTTGGCCTGTTTAATGCTATCTATGCAATGTCTATCCTTACTTGTAAATTAGATGGGTTTTATATGACCTTACCACTTAAAATATGGTTGCTATACTCTGCTGGCCTTGACATAGGCTGTCCCCAACTCTAGATGACTTCTGCTATCTTTTTAACTTACACATGTTAGTGTCAAGTTGAGTTGTGGATTAAGTTTAAGCTCCATGTCCCAAACTGAACTTGCTAACCTATCACTTTGCAAAACTGAGGTTTGTACTAATTTCAGGATGACTAAGTATGTGTAACTCTATGAAGACTTATGTCCCCAAGGTCCCAGTAGGAAAAATTACTTGAAATAAGATGTGTGATCCCACTTAGTCATCACTTCTGCTTGATTTCCTGTCCATTGCCCCAATGACTCCCTTCAGTAGAAAAACTGCATGGGTAATGGGGTATCTTTGAATTTGCTGTCTTCACTCCATTTGTTCAAGCTCTGTTGAAGTGGCCTTTATTGGCAGTTATTTTTGAGCCTGCACTGGGAGTTGGACCTGAGAAGGTCTCAGTCCTTCTGAACATCTTCCTACAAGCAGCTGTCACATCCTCTGGAATGCTGATCATGCCTTCAGAAAATATTGCAAAGTCATGGTTGTTATCCAATCTGTCAGACTCTGGTAGGTGTCGTGGGCTTGTTCACCTTTTCACTAGTACAAACATGGGTCATACAGGTATCAGCTATCAAAACATAGCAGACACGACTGGTTTCTCAATATTTCTTTCTATGCAAGTAACCTCTGGGAAGCTACCCTTGAGAGATCTTACCTGTAAAGTAAGCATAGCATAAACACTTGAACTCACAACTGTTTTTTAAAGACAGCTGGGTATTTTGGCAAGCCTCCCTTCTTGGGCCAAGTTATGCAATGTCATTCGACAATTGTCCCAAGACTTGAGAAATGGGGGGTTGGTTACCTCATAACATGGATGTCCACTTGAAATGGACAACTAGAAAAAGGGGCTGTAGACACCAGTTTTACAGGGTAGGCTGTAAACCTTTGCTTCAAAATGTAAAATGCCAATCCTGACTCCTTTTGGTAGTAAAGGAAATGCAACTCGACCTCTTGTGTAAATTGGCTGAAAGGTGCTACATGATTTCTGGGGGTGTGGGGGACTGACGCAAGTCTGTCACTGCAGTGTAAGCTAGTTGTAAGTAACTTCAAAAGCTTAGCATCCCAGTTACTTTAGAGTAAGCTGTAAGTAAGCTCTTCAGTAGCCAAAGCACTTTGAAACAAGTGATGCTATTCTAGCTAGCTAAAAGATTTTGGTAGCATTTAGTTTAACATAACTGGTTCTGTAATAAATATTGCCAAAGATGTGATCTAAGAAATGACTAAAGGTGTGATGGGTGCTTAAATGCAGAACCACTCCCTCATTTTCAGTCTGTAAGAATGAAATGTTTGTCCCCTTTTGGACACAAGCTTTTACGAATGAATTGGGTTGAAATTACCAAGTTTCTCTTGTGGTGTCACCACATTAAGCAGCCTTCCTGTAGGTCTAGTTGAGTTAAACACACAATTCATTTCTGCAGAAGTGCTCAACTGTTGTAAATTTTGAGTACCCAAAATTGATAGCTGTCCACGTCTCAGTACTTGCCCTGACACACTGTGTATTAGACAAAGATTCATAACTTCCTAATTGTTCCCATAAGTACTAGCCACTTGCCCAATGGAATGGATGCTGAATAACCACCATTTGGCAAGCACTGCTGTGCTGATGGCACTGTCCTTGTGTAGCAGGTCAAGTACTTGGACTCCACTATTGGCCTGCTTGATGCAGTATATTTGACAGTAGGACTACATCTGG
This sequence comes from Protopterus annectens, assembly GCF_019279795.1. Lineage (NCBI taxonomy): Eukaryota > Metazoa > Chordata > Ceratodontiformes > Protopteridae > Protopterus > Protopterus annectens. The sequence goes on from NC_056749.1 coordinate 411,386,870, forward strand.
CTTCCCTTCAGTTCAAACTGCTATCTTGGGGAATCTTAACTTTCACCATCCCAGTGAGTGGAACTTGTGTTGGTGATAGATGGTGATGCATTTGGTACCCCATATTAATTTTACACTTTCTGCTCTACTTTGCATTTTCATACATGTTCTCTTCCCCCCCCCCCTCTGCTTTATCCTTGAGTCTTGCCTTGGGCAGTGGCAGGAATTTCAGGGAGTGCAATAGTGGTGGTAGCCTGGTTCAGGGGTCATAGGAAATGTTTGATTTTCACTGGTGAGTGAGTTGTATGAAACTTGCAACTCGGATGGAAACTTAAAATGCAGTGACTTATGAGAAACAGCAAGTGCAGTTCAGTGGCAATGCTATAGTGCTTACTGATAGTACCCCCGAAGAAAAGTGCAAAGGTTTGAAGAGCTTGTACTGTGATTTCAGCAAAGTAAATCCATGGGCTGGCTCTGTGGCTAAACAAAACCAAAGCCTGTGAGGATACCAACTGTTTCAACTTAAGTTGGGAGGGCATTCTGCCGTGGTGATCTACATCACTGGCATGGGCTAGAGGTGAGTAGTTACTTTCCACTATTTGTATTTCTCGGTGTACAAAACAGATTCTTCAGTGATGCTAAACAGTGCATCTTGAGATGAGCCTCTGCACTGTGCACAGAAATTTGACAATGTCTGTAGTATGAAACTACTTTTAAATCTGTAGCTGGGGGTCACAGATCTGTTTACCTGAGCTGCAGGGGATTACTCCTAATCAGACTTGACTTGAGCGAACGTACTTGTGATTACAAGTAGTGGTGTTAATAGTTCACTTAAACTGTGACAAGGCAGGAATAACTCAATTGAAAAGGGCTTTCCTTCACTGTCTCAGGACCCCAAGAATGCTGTGACAAAAGTACTGAATGTACAAATGGTGTACAATCCTATAAACACCACTCTCCTTGCCTTCTGCAAGGTCAGGCTCTGTGCCTTTCATTTCTGCTTGTGTGACATGACTAGGGTACATTTACCATGCAAGACTTCATGTACACCATACTTTTTGACATCTCAGGAGAAGGAATCTGATCAGGTCGGGAACCAGTTTAGTGTTACTGTTGGCAACTTTAAATACTTTAAATAGTTGCCGTATTATGGGTTTTGCATTAGTATTCATTTTCTGAGAGAGACCAAGTCAAACGTTTAATTGTGTAATTCAATGGTTTGCCAGAAAGCCATATTGTATGAGAAACTGACTAAAAGAAGCAAATCTAGACCATTGCATTGTGTACATTACTTTTCCAGCCTCTAGGATGCTAGTTTGGTTTATGTAGCATACCAAAAGTAATTCTTTACAGAACAGTATGCATTGCCCATAACTGCCATCTTGAATTCCTCCCACTCTTGTGGCCCATGTTTGTTCTTGGTCTTGTTGATGTACTACTTGAAGATCATGGAATGCAAACTTGAAAAAAATGCAGCCCAAGTTGGCACTTTCTCCCCCAAAAACTCAGGCATTTAATCATACAGTAGGTGATTGATGCCTTATAATTGCTGGGGGCATAAATGCCAGCTGTTCTCTTGATGGCTCTGTCTGCTAAGATATAGACATACAGTATTAGCAGGGTAAGTTCTACAAGTTGGTGTCCCCCTCTAATGATGCAAAAAGTATGGACCAGTATTGGTTGCAAAAAATGGTTTGTGAATAAAAAAAAGTTAAATAGATGAAAGGTGCTTCAGACCCTCAGTAATTGGAAGGTTTTAATTTGTATATAGTTGCTGACATGCATATATGTAGACTGTACTACAGACTTATTTGAGTTCCCTGAGTGTAACTCCTTTACAAGGAACCACTGATTTACATGGAAACATGAATAAAGCAGATGGCTGCTCTGGATACTCCTAAGTACAAAATCAGGGTTATAAACAGTGATGGAATTCTGTTTGGGTGCGGAAATGTGTTTTCACTATATAATATTAAAAATACTTTGCACTGATGTAAGGCTTGTTGTCCTGGAGTGATCAGGTGTGAAATCATCTTGGTCTGCACCTCTCTGGCATTTTTTGGGTGGTTATTTTGTACAAAGATGCCAAAAACATGCAGAGCGGGTCAACTTTCTTTTATTTCAGTGACGTGGAATTTTTCATACCAGCTGATGCTTGCAAAGCTATACTATCTTGTTTTCATATTACTTCCGGCCAGAACCCTTGCCTTATATTCTTAATCCGTTCTCTTTTGCAGTGCTTTTTCTTTGTCAGTATTTTCTCTGAACTTGGGATGACAAGGAAGCTAGACTTTGAATTGTGTATGCATTGGTGATGCTAAACACAACAAAGGAAATGTCAAACACTAACTATACAACTGCATTAAATTGGTTGCAGGAAAGATGAGCAAAATGTTATCTCCTGAAACTTTCAGCTGGAGGTCATTCATAACAATGATTCTCTAAGGAATCGCCTTCCTACAGCTAAACTCCATTCTGATATTTATTGTACACTAACCAAGTGGGGTTTCTTCTGGTTATTTTTCTGTTTCTCCTAAACAACCCCAAACTTTGGGGTTTTGTACTACTGGCTTCTCTTTTCCAATATATATTCCCTGATTTTTTTTCATCTCTCCTTTAACTGTCCAGTTGCTGGTGCTATGCCCACTCCCTTTCTCCATGTTCTTAGCTCACTGTGGTCTCTCCTGCATTTTTCTCTGCCATTTTCTCCCATCATTACAACTATTCAGTAGGTTTTCCTTCATAAAGAGCTGCTTTCTTGGAGTAAACCCACTGTTTACCCTTACTACGATTAAGTCTCGCCTTGCTCTCCTATACTTCCCACCTATTCCTTTCTCTAATTTTTATTTGTAAACAAACCTACTTACCCAGTAACATAGCAAATCACTCATTCCAAAACTCCTGCAAACTACTACAACCAGCAATCATCAACTTATTCCAATAAAACATTGTTTAGCCAACCCCTTTTGCCCCATTGTCTACTCCATGCAGAATTCCACCTACAAATTAAACTGGATCAGTCACTAAAAATGCAAATAGAACCAGTATAAGTATGCTGACTGCAGACTATTAAACCTCCCATAAACTGAACCTTACTTGTCCCAAGGAGGATATAGAAACAGTTTTATCACTTCAGTTAACTTCACATCCTGCAATCAGTTAAAAACCTCAATGATCCTTCAATACTCTTCTTTCATTAATATAATTTCAGCTGATTCTTCATGTATTACATTCTGCAACCTAGAAAATATATCTCTAGCCATACTCCCTTCCATCAAACCCCTCTACATCAGAAATATAAGTAGACTGTACAACGGCAAAACAAGTTGTCTGGCATTTTGTCACTTTTTTTTACTCTTGTTTCCTCTTCCACATACTTTTTTTTTCATTTTTTGAACTTCCACTTCTATAAAAAAAACTCTGTTCCTCTAGACTACTTCCACCTGACTATTTCCTAGTGCAATGTACTTATGCTTTCTAAAAACATGAACTGTGAATGCATTTCTTTAGGGTCTATATCACAACGTCTAACTTAGAAATATCTGATCGTTGTAATATCGAACCCTACTGTCCGAAACCCAACAAAACTGAAAGCACAGAACAGCATTTTTTTCCCAGGGGAAAAGAAATCGCTATTCCATGACAAAAAAAAAAACAAACTTAAACTGTGGGGGGCTTCGCACACCACACCCCCCAATGTGGGGGGTTATGCCCCCACACACACCCTACTTAAATATACCAATTAGAAGATCACACCACAGTGGAGGAAATAGCAAAGCCCCAGAAACGGCTCCCGAATCCCCCCACCCCGGGAAAAAAGTCGATGTGCTGTAGCTCTGCTATTTTCCACTTTCAGTCTTTAGGGTTTGATATTACAACGTTCTAACTTGTTTTAGTTTGTTGTAATATAGACCCATTTCCTTAGCCAGTAATAGCTATTTTTTTGTAAATTATGTATATAAATCAAAAACATATGAATGTCAATTTTAAATGTGCTTACCTTGCATATGGTCTTCATTGTGTAATACAAATATTGTAAATGTTTGTAATACATCTCTCTCTTGGAGCTTTTCTCCCCAGATCTCCACTGAAAACCCCTTTTCATTTACACCTATCTAAACTAGCTTCATAAAAACACTCCTTTCCAAGCTCAAACCTTGCTGTCTAGTAGCAGATCTATTACCCATTGAATTCCTCAAAATAGCTGCCCCCCTCAATAGCTGCTCCCTCAATTGCCTATCTCATATCAATCCTGATCAACAATTCTATTGTAGAGCAATGTGTCCCCTGTATATGGAAAATCTCACATTATTCCCCTACACAAAGGTGGAACCTCTAAAGAACTGACAAACTACAGTCCCATAGCCACCCCCCCCCCCCAGCTAAAATTTTGGAAAAATGCATTTGCAACCTCAGTCACAGCCTCCTTTCCCCCACTCAACATGGTTTTAGGCCAAAACATAGTACCACCACTGCCCTGCTATCTTTTACCAACACCATATAAAGTCTTATAAACGAAGGCCAAATTGTCTTATCTATTTTCCTTGATATGTCAAAAGCCCTTGACAGTTTCCCACCAAATCCTACTCTAGTCTTCCAGTGGCCTTTGCCCAACTGCCCTGTCCTAGTTTCATAGCTATTTAACAGTCAGCAAGCTACCAAATGGGAAAACACCATTTCCCACCTTCTTCCCATCTCTATTGGAGTACCCAAAGGTTCCATGCTAGGCCCCCTTCTCTCAAGTTTTTACTAATGACCTCAGCTCTGCAACCCAGCTAGTCTCCATAGTCCAGTATGCAGACTATTCCACACTTACTTGCTCAGCACCCACTCCCCAGGAACTTCAAACAAAAATGCAAACTTCTTTTCAGGATATAGAAAACTACCTCACTGATCACCAACTCATACTAAACCCTAACAAAACCAAAATAATAATCAGAAGTAACAAACCAAAAACATGCCAGTCACCTCTAACAATACTTCATCAAATGGAAGCAATATAGAACCCACAAGCCAAACCAGACGTCTAGGTGTCACAATAGATAACCTGATATTTGATGTCCACATCACCCTCACCATCAAAAAGGTCCACACCAAACTTGGCACCCTATATAGAACCAAACCATGCCTCCTGAAAGTGCCAGATTAGTCACTGCCTACTCAAAACTGGTTTCCACCCTCCTTCACAGTTAACATTTGCCAACCTACGCAAAACAGAACTGAATAGTCTAGAATCCTATGATAACAAAATTGCCAAGTTTGCTACAGGCCACCCATACAGAACCCACCACTGCTCAGTGCTCTCCCAGCTCAACTGGCAAGAACTCTCAAACCTGTTAACACTCAATCAACTGACCGTAGCCCACAAAATAACTCACCAATGTCTGCCCCGCAATCACTAACCTAATCCAAGGTAATATAAATCTAAGATCTTTCGGGTCCTCAAACTAATTTTAAGTTACCCAACCCCACAACACACTAGACACCTCCCTCGAGTCTCTACTCTTATAAAATTGCTAAGCTCTGGAACAATCTTCCCCAACCCATAACTAAAAACCCTAATTATCATGAGTTGAAATACTTCCTAAAAAAACAGCTAGAAAATAATTTGCTCTGCTCCTGCCATAATCCTGGTTAAGTCTAGCCACTCCCCAACTAGAGCTCATATTACTACTATATCCCAACTATATCTCATATTTCTGCTCCTTCTCCTAATGAGCTCTATCCCGTATCTACTGTTTTACCTGCTCATAGCTAATGTTTTGAAATTCACGCTGTAACCTACAATGTGGTTACCTGCTAAATACAAATAATACTGAAGGAATTAAAATGTTTATCTTTGTAAATAATGCTGTGTATATCACAATGTGCATGCTTTCTAGTTTGCAGCTTTGGCCTGTTGCATTTCAAATTTCTGTAATTCTTTGTGAAATTTTTATACGCTGTAAATTGTAATTGGAACTTTTCTCGATTTTCCACTAAAAATGGGCCACAAGCCCAGTTGGACCAACCCGGTTAAGAAATATCAATAAAATCTTAACTTCTATTACTCCCAAGCTCAACACACTCCTTAATGCCCCCCCCCCAAAATGCCCATTTATGCCCTACACTTCCTCAACATATTTCATCCCCAAACAGTGACCATGTTTCTAATGTACTTACAAACAATACAATATCTAATTCTACAGCATCATACTCCAACTCATCCACTGTCAATACCACTAAATATTGGCACAACCCATTCACTGTATCACACATCATATTCACTTTTCCAGAAAAAACTACCTGAAGCATCATGAACGACAGTAAATTACATCCTACCATAAACAATCTGTACTTTACCTTTATCGTGTTCATCTCAGAAGCCCTTTTAATCAAATGTCCATTGTGCAAGAATGGTTAGTCTTGCACTCAGCAGAGCTGGTGACCAAAGATGCACGGCTTCAAGGAAGGCATTAAAGTGAAATACTATCACCTTGATTCAACATTCCTTGAACTGATAGAACTCATTAAAGGAGTGGTGGGGTAGCATACAGCGGGGTAGTGTGGTAGCATATAGTTACAATACTATACAACTGATTAGCCCGAAGACCCTAACCATTTTTGTTTTATAGAGCTCCCTGGAAATATCGGAGATCTTTTTTTTGAAAATATTCTGACATTCTCCAGAAAACAGTTATACCAGGCAGCTTCATTGGCTGACCACTACCTGTGAACACATGCAGATACTACATACTAACTTTAAAACCATATCAACTAGATAAGCTAAATAATGTAACAGTCAGTACTTCACTGTATCCTTACTGTCTCCACCCAATATTCCTTCATGTAGTATACTCCCTAAGTCAGAAGTCTCCTCACTCATTCTTTCAGTCCTGACAACCCTAACTTTCTGTTATTAAACAGTTTCTATCTCCCATTTCTGCTGTTCTCCCTACCTGTTTCCTGAGCCATATCAAAAGTTGTATACAAACCTACTTCTCCAAAGGTAAATCTTAGGAGTAATCTTTTCCCAAAATACACAGTTCTACCTTCTAACTCTCAATGTCCTTTATATTTTCCATGTACTACTTACTATACTTTTATACCCTTGCATCTCTTTCCTCTGCGCAACCTCAAGCTTTTTTTTTACATGCGCTTCAACTTTAATATAAAAATAAACTACTGATACTATAAGTATTCAACTGTTGTATAATATCGACCTTTGAATTTTCAAATTGTTGAAATTGCTTTAAACTAAAATTGTATTAACTGTATGAAGTCTGGATTTGCTGGAGCTTTTCTCCCGGGCCTCCAATGAAAATGACTTTGTGACTCAGTCGGACTTTCCCAGTCACCAAATGTCAATAAATTAACTCACAGATCAAGTAAACCCAGTACCACTGCTTACATTCTGCCATCTCTCTTCAAAATTCACTATAAACTTCTACAGGAGCCATAATTTCCTGACCCTAAAACACACTAACTGGATACAGCTGCCACTTCACCTAACCTACTTCTGAATGCTGTGAATAAGGAAGTATTTCCATATCAAAAAGCTTAAGTAATCCTTGACTGATAGATTTATGGGGAAGGCATTAACGCTCCCCTCAACCTGGTTGGTCAGAGGATCTTGCTTCCCTGAAAATGCGTTACACTGGCTTTAATATAATGGACCATATTCTTTTGTTTAGTTTGTTTTGGTGATGTCTGGAATGTACTTTTTTATGTTCATGTGTCTCGGCTTCAGACATTTATATTTTGACTGATTTGTTGAACCAATAATATTATAGCTTCAAAATTTATTTTTGCAATTTTGGTCTGACTATATATGTTTCCTTCTCCTTCCATTTACTGTTCTTTCCCTCACCTCCACATATTTCACAAACATATAATTTTGCCTTCCATTTAAGTATTCATTTTCTTTCCCTTATAACATCATCCTTTTTATTCTTGTACTGTTCTATTTAGTCAGTTTATTTTGCTTGCTGTGCAATAGCTATTCCCCTAATCATTTTGTTTTTCTATCTGCATATATATGACTTAACACTTCATTTTATATAACATGCATGTTTATAGCTTCATTCGTCATGTAGTGACTGTTTAGCAATATGGAATTTGATATCTTGTTTTACTGCAATATATGGGGTGGTATATATTTGGTTGCTCAAGCCTTCTGCATTTGTCATTACTGATATGGCATTCTTTTTGTGTTTCTGCTTATAAACATGTTGCCTATATTTTGCTGAGGACATGGCTGAAATTTACTTTTGACCAGTTTACTTGCCCTTTTCCCAAGTAAATGCATTTCAAATGGTGTAAAACTGTTAATGATTCTACAAGCTGTGTGACTCACCATTAGAATAAACGAATTTAAAAATGAACATTACAAAAGTCTGTGGTGCTGCAACATGTGAAATATTCATGAATGGAACTATATAGATAATTGACTGTCTGAGCTACGCCTTTAACTTTTACTGCTGCATTGTTTCATCTGTTTTAATTACTTTACTCTAAAGCATTTTCATAAAAGCTTTGTGTTTACCTAAGTAACAAACATTTAAATGTGACAGACCCATAACTCTACCTTGCATTTCAACCAGACGTGTGAGAGGAAAAGTACCATATGGCAGAGTCAAGCGAGCATCTGGCAGAGACCCCTGCATTGTATCTGAAATCATGAACAGACCTTGTTAAGTGCTTTCCATTTCTTTGATTTCACCTTCTGTGATCCTTAATTTCATTTTTAGACTATGGAGGAGACTAGTTTCTGAGGCTTCAGTATGTTTCATGGAAAGATGGCAGAGCTCTCATACTAATTTAACTAGCTTGGTCAGTTAACAATTCTGTTAAGAAGCCGCAACCTTGAGAAGCATGCCTAATATGTGTGTATATCTCTGCTCAGTGGTGATTGAATCGTATAGCATTTATGCTGAATTTTCTAAAGCAAGTGCCATCTGTCTCTCATTTAGTATATTTGAGCTAAAAACATGTTTAGTCTGATTCCTTTAAGCTAATGATTTTTTTATGATAATGGAACGATGGGTATATGATTTGTCTCACTTACTATAAGGTAGAATCTGGTTCATTAAAGGTAGCATTACATTGTTGATGCTTCTGATAACTACGCCTGTTCAAAAATCTGATTGGTATTTTCTTTTTAGGTTCATAGGTAGGGTACTAGGCTACCTGCCCAAAGGCATTTATAAGCCTAGACGGAATGTGCTCCAGCACGTACCATTTATTGTTGTGGTGAGGTTTAGATCCCTGGACCGTGTGGCTCAAGGGGATATGGTTTTCTTTAGGTGGAGCATGTCCATCAATTCTGGGTTGGACATGGTCTTGTATGTCAGGCAAAGATCACCTCCATACCTCTCAACCTGGAAATATCAAAAATCTGGACAAGGCCCATGAAAAAAAGGTACAAATCTGTACGCTGATTAATGAAAAATTTGCATACATAATTATGTAACCCCGCCCACTCCCGCGGAATTGTGGGATACCAACTTTCAAATGCAAACTGAAGAACAGACAACCAAAATATGGCCCCAGAGTCCCCCTGCAGCCAATGTCCCATTACCTGGCTATTTTGTCCCATTTACCATATACACTCATGTGTGCATGCATACTGCTTTACTTCTAGAATGATTTGGATTATATTTTTATATTTTATAGCACAATGCACAAACACTAATCAATATCTGCTAAGCAAAGTAATACTGTCTCACAATGAAAATAGACTTGGCATTAAAATTTCTCTGCCCTTAAAACTCAAATTCATTGAAACAGCATTGAAACCCACACCCCAGCCAAGAAAATGCATCTGGCCAGTGGTGGATAAAGATTACCTTTGGGCTGTTTTCAGATCATAGGCCCCTATCACACAAAACAAGAAACATACAGGCGTTCTTTGATACACCTTCCCAACTTTATTAAATTATATTCCTTGTATAATACAGCACACTTGTTAAATTAAGTTATCTATCCTTATTAAATTAAATTCCTTGTATAATACAGCACACTTGTTAGACTTATGTTAGAGTGCATTTTAAATTTATTGTTTAAACATTTTCCCAGTAGGCAATAAAACAAAATGCATGAACCAGTATTGACAGAACTGCCCAGTTCAGAACATTTCCATCATTTCAAATGCCTGTCAGTATTTAGTGAATGTGATCCATTAGTGATTTGCCACAAAAATCCTGAAAACCACAAATGCAATGAGGAACAGAACAAAATATAAGGCATACATTCACAGGTCGTGGTGGCTAGTGACTTTAGGCTTTTAGACCCTGGAGCCAAGGTACAGGGTTTGAGTCTGAGTACCTCTAGCCACCAGGTGTATTAACTTGGAGGCACTCACACACACACACACACACACACACCACACATCGCACACACACTTTAAAAGCAGGAAACCAAATTAAAAGCTAGCGAGCATTCACTCTCTTTCTCTACCCGGAATCAACTTCTGCAGCTAGTATTACACACTGTTTAAAAGCAGGAAACCAAATTAAAAGCTAGCGTTCTCTCTCTACCCAGAATCAACCTCTGCAGCTAGCGTTCATAAGCAAAAAATGTTCATCTTCACAAGCAAGCTAGTGTTCATAAGCAGGAAACCAAAGCTCTGTAGTTTAAAAGCTACCGTTCACTCTCTCTACCCGAATCATAAGCATAAAAGCTAGCATTCACACTCTCTGCCCAGAATCAACCTCTGCAGCAGCTAATAAGTTTAAAAGCTACTCATAAGCAGGAAACAAAAGCTCTGCAGTTTAAAAACTAGCATTCACTCTCTCTACCCAAATCATAATCACTCTCTACCTGGCATCAACCTCTGCAGCAGCTAATAAGTTTAAAAGCTAGCACTCATAAGCAAGAAACGTTTGCCTTCATACGCGGGAAACCAAAGTTCTGCAGTTTAAAAGCTAGCGTTCATAAGCAGGAAAGCAGTACCAGCTCCATACACTCTCTCTACCCGGAATTGAAACATAACCTCTGCAGCAGCTAATAAGTTTGAAAGCTAGCGTTCATAAGCAAGAAACATTCACCTTTGAGCTAGCGTTCATAAGCAGGAAAAAATGTACCGGCTCTACAACTAACATTCAAGAAATCAACTAATAAGGAAACATTTGCCTTTAAACGCTAATGTCCATCAGCAGGAAAATCTGTACCAGCTCTGCAGCTAACGATCAGGAAATCAGCTAATAAACAAACGTTCACCTTTAAAAATCAACATTCATAAAGCAGGAAAAGCAGTACCAGCTCTGCAGCTAATAGAGCGATAAACATTCACCTTAAAAGCTGTGCAGCTAATGTTCACATTTCACAAGCAAGATAAGCAAAAGCTCTGCAGCTAACATTCACATTTCACAAGCAGGATAAGCACGCAGAAATAAAAAAGCAGTACCAGGCCAGCTCTGCAGCTAATAACAAGAAACATACCTTAAAAGCTCTGCAGCTAATCTCAAGCAGAAATAACTCCATACACAGATAACTCCAGAGTCCAGAAGAAACTAGTTGTTAGATCAGATGCATTTCAAACAGCCGGCCAGAAATGTGCACACGTGAGCCCTAGAACTCAATTCTGACAGGCTGACTGAGCTGACGTCATCGCAGACATGACGACGTCAGCTCAAAAAGAACGAAAAGGAAAAAATTTAAAAAAGCTCGGGAAAAAACGGAAATGAATGGATGCTACTCGGGAATCGTGGCACCCCATTATTTGGACCCCAAAACTCGGTAAAAAATGAGTAATTCGGTACGGTTGGGAGGTCTGATCACCTCTGAGTAGGCGGTATGCAACCGTGTACAGCTGGAGTTTCTTCAGTCGAGCTGCAGAGGCCATCTGCTTGAGGCCAGTGATCCTCTTGGTGAGGAACTTCTGTGGTCTTTCCAGTTGTTGCAGGTGTCTTGTAAGGTACATCCCAAATGGGGCATTGTACTCTGGTCTGAGTGATGCATAGAGGGGCCCAATGACCTCTTTCAATCTGGATGCAAACCCTTTTGTGATTAGGTGGGCCACATAGAAGGATTTTCTAACTACTTTGGCAATGGGATTATCAAAGAAGAGGTTACTATCTACTTGGGTCCCCAGATGCCTTATTACATCTTCTGTATTTATGGGGCTACCACCTATGTGGTAGTTTGTGGGTACTTTGTTTTTTCCAAAGGGGATGACTATGCACTTTTTGGCATTTAGCTTGAGGCCATGGTTTTGACACCAGGTATCTGTCTCAGTGAGACCCTTTTGGAGGATGTCTGTGTCAGAGAGTCAATTATAGCCCCTAGTTTGCAGTCATCTGCGAACTTCGTCAGCCATAGTCATCCTGTGCTTGCCGGTACCTCTGAGAAGTATATGACAAACAGGAGGGGTCCTAAGACTGAGTCCTGGGGAATGCCACTTGTAACCGGTTTAGAGTCGAACCTAGCTCCTGCAACTCTTACCATGTGGGTTCTGTCCGTGAACCAGTTGGCATCCCATCTCGTGACGTAGGGGTTTATGTTCAGGCTGGTGAGCTTGTCTATAATACCTGAGTGGGGAATGGTGTCAAAGGCCTTTGCATTGTCTAGGTATGCTGTGTGGACCACCTTTCCCTCGTCTATAGTCTTGGTAACTGTCTCAAAGTCCACCAGGTTTAAGAGGCATGATCTACCCTTAAAGCCGAACTGGGCAGGGTCCAGTGTTAGGAAGCATGATCTGCCCTTAAAGCCAAACTGGGTAGGGTGCAGTGTTTGGAGTTTTCCAACATCTGTTAATGAGATCCATGATGATGTGCTCCATAGCTTTGCAGACCAAGCTAGTCAGGCTTATAGGGCGATAGTTCCTGGGGTCCATTGTGGCTCCTCCTTTGTGGAGCGGAATAACCATTGCTGTGCACCACTCTGTGGGCATGTAGTTTGTGGAGAGGCAAAGTTTAAACAGTGTGTTTAGGTGAGGGGTTAGTTCATCTTTGAGCTCGTGTAGGACATAGCCTGGGACTCCATCCTGTCCCACTGATGCTGTGTTTTTGGCTTTCGAGAGGGCTGTTTTAACCGGAGTGTCTGTGATTTCAGGGGCACTACATTCTTCTGGTATAGTTATGGGCCCTTTTGGGGGTGAGAGGGGGGTGAAGTTTGCACTGAATTGAAATTCAGGCACACTGAAGTCCCATTCACTAGGCTGAACAAAGGAGAACGTTACTGTTAGCTGCCTGTCGGGTGCCAGGATCCGCCACATAACACAAGCACTCAGGTCACTCCAGAACAAGTACAAATATAACTCTGTCATTGCCCATGTTGGTGTGAATGACCTGAGCCATACCTCCCTGGACTACATGAAGAAGCTCTCTGATCACTTAGCCCAGGCCGGTATGACCCTGACCAGCATCCTGCCCTCACCAAGAATGATACCATGGTATAGAGAAAAAAATTGTCAATTTCAACAATTGGCTAAGCTTCTGGTGTCATTCAAATGGGATCCACTGTCTGTCAGCCTGGGATGACATGCTCGACAAGCCACACTGCTTCGCTAGAGACTGCTTTGCACCTGTCACCCTTAGGCTTTTGAATACTGGCCAAGGCTCTTGCCACCCTCATAGTGCCTTTTTTAGGCAAGGCTCAAAAGACAAACCCACTGTCATAAAAAGCAGAAGTAACAAAAAACTAAGGGTAATGCTGCTCAATGCCAGAAGTCTAAACCTCAAAATGCATGCACTCACGACACTCCTCAGTATGGAGAAAAATAGATATATGATATATGATATACTGAGGGGTTGGGAGGGTGGCCTAATAGTTAAGGTGTTTTCCTTACAAACACAAGGTACAGGGTTTGAATCTCACAGGGGATAACTGGCTAGGCTTAAAATGGCTCGCAAGAGCAGTTAGCCAAGTACTAGCCTATGAACCTATGAACCTATGTGCAGTACCAAAAACCTGGCTTAAGGCTCGAGAGAGCACCACAGCACTACCAGGCTACAACTCATACCATACATTTCGGCCACAAAACCCAGACCGAAATATAAAAGGCGGGGGAGTATCCATATTCATCAGGGGTACCCACACCTCCAGGTTAGTGGCACAGCACAATGCATCAGAGATCATCCACATGCAGCTAAACGGGCAAAACTGCTATTCAAATTATAGCTTGCTACAGATCACCCACCATGTCCTGGGACCCCCACTCCACATTCCTGGAAACACTGGGAAAACAAAGGTTCTACCAAACACCCAGATATTGGGTGATTTAAATTACCCAAACATTAACTGGGAGAACTACTCAAGTACGATCTCCCTTGCCCAACATTTCCATGAATTTATAAACTAAAACACCCTGGAACAATTGGTCAACACCCCCACCAGAGGTGACAGCATATTGGACCTGGTCATCACCATCATGGGCAACCGGCGTACCACACTGGAGGTCAACCCCTTCCTGGTTAGATCTGACCATAAACTAATCACTCTGGATATCCATATTATGCCACCACCCCCGGTCAAAGAAACCACCGTGAAAAACATTTCAAAAGCAAACTTTACATTACTTAAGACTGAGGTGGGAAGTTTCAAAGCCCCCATGCTAAAGGATAACACTGTCCAAGCTGAAAAATCCTTTACTAATGCACTCTACCAGCACCTACAAGAATGCATGGATCATGCTATCCCAAAGAAAACCAAGACTCATTCCTCCAAGAAAAGGAAACCAGTCTGGTGGACCCCTGCCATAAACAAGTTACACAATAGAAGGAAGAAACTAGTACAGAAAAGAGTAAAATCCCAAGAAGGGAAGACATCCCTGATCAGTATCAGCAAGAAACTACATTCCTTCATAAAAATCATCCAAGGCTAGCTTCGAAAGAAAAATTGCCATGGACTCCAAATATAACCACAAGGCATTCTTTAGCTATGTCAAGAATGTAAGTGGCAATTCTCAGATCTGCTCGGAGTTAGTGCAGAATGGCATAAAATACACTGAACCGACCGATATAGCCAACATCCTGGCAGACAGGTTCAGTGCAAACTTCACCCCCCTCTCACCCCCAAAACGGCCCATAACTATACCAGAAGAATGTAGTGCCCCTGAAATCACAGACACTCAGGTTAAAACAGCCCTCTCCAAAGCCAAAAACACAGCATCAATGGGACTGGACAGTGTCCCAGGCTGCATCCTACACGAGCTCAAAGATGAACTAACCCCTCACCTAAACACACTGTTTAAACTCAGCCTCTCCATAGGCTACATGCCCACAGAGTGGCACACAGCAATGGTTATTCCGTTCCATAAAGATGGAGCCACAACGGACCCCAGGAACTATCGCCCTATAAGCCTGACTAGCTTGGTCTACAAAGCTATGGAGCACATCATCATGGATCTCATTAACAGAGACATTGGAAACCTCCAAACACTGGACCCTACCCAGTTCGACTTTGTTAAGGGCAGATCATGCCTCCTAAACCTGGTGGACTTCTTTGAGACAGTTACCAAGGCTATAGATGAGGGAAAGGTGGTCTACACAGCCTACATAGACCTCGCAAAGCCCTTAAACACCATTCCCCACTCGGGTATTATAGACAAGCTCACCAGCCTGAACATAAACCCCTACATCACGAGATGGGTTGTCAACTGGCTCATGGACAGAACCCACATGGTAAGAGTTGGGAGCTAGGTCTATCTCTAAACCAGTTACAAGTGGCATTCCCCAGGGCTCACTATTAAGGACCCTTCCTGTACGCCATATACTTCTCAGAGGTACAGGTAAGCACAGGAGGACTATTATGGCTGACCAAGTACACAGACAACTTGCAAACTAGGGGCTATAATTGACCCTCCAGCTGTCACAGACATCCTCCAAAAGGGTCTCACTGAGACAGATACCTGGTGTCAAAACCATGGCCTCAAGCAAAATGCCTAAAAGTGCATAGTCATCCCCTTTGGAAAAAACAAAGTACCCACAAACTACCACATTGGTGGTAGCCCCCTAAATACAGAAGACGTAATAAGGGATCTGGAGACCCAAGTAGATAGTAACCTCTCCTTTGATAATCACATTGCCAAAGTGGTTAGAAAATCCTTCTATGTGGCCCACCTAATCACAAAAGGGTTGGCATCCAGAATGAAAGAGATCAGTGGGCCCCTCTATGCATCACTCATCAGACCCATCATAGAGTACAATGCACCATTTGGGATGTACCTTACAAGACACCTGCAACAATGCCCGCCCCACTGTAGATTTGATCTAGGACACTCCCCCAGTCCCATCTCTTTACCGCATTCTATCTAATAAACCCTTTCTGCACTTGCTTTTAGTCCTTTTTAATTTAATTACATTTTTTTCATATTGTGTGTGGACTAATATTGCTACATACTCAAGTGTGCCAGCTTGCACTGCATGTGAATTGTTTTTATAGCATTTACTGTCTGTTTTTTTCCTTGTCGCTGTAAAAAAAAAAAAAAAAAAAAAAAAAAATCTCTTGTTTTCCTGCTTACTGAACTAGATAGAGTAGTCCAGTTTCAGAGTTGCTGATCCCTGGGCTTTGTTTTTAGTTCCTGTTACTGATCCATTGCCTTATTAGGAAGGAGGGAAGTTTCTTTGCTTACCAGTGGGAGTGGGAAGCACTGAGCGGCCTTTTTGTCCGATTTGGTGAAGTTTCAGCCAGAAACTAGTAGTCCATTGGTCGTTTTGGGCCAATTCCTAGCTCCTTTCAGCCCCCTGCTATAAAACACGCTAAACGCGCATTTTCCAGCTTGTACCAACTCAGCACAGATCCTCGTGGTGGCCTGCAGAGTGATCCAAGCAGCAGAGAGCTAAAAGAGTGACTTTCTACCAGATATAAGTATTTTCGTGGCTTTCCCACTGTTATTAAGCTAGCGACTGCATTTCGCCTGTTTTACTGCTACTTTAAGTGATTTCTGCATTTTACACTGTTTATTGCACTTTAAGTTACTAATTGTTGCAAATTGTTTCTGTAGGCTACACACTAAAGTGCGCTAGCCGATTTAAAGCATTTATAGCATTTACTGTCTGTTTTTCTCCTTGTCTCTGTAAAAAAACAAAAAAAAAAAAAAATCTCTTGTTTTCCCGCCTTACTGAACTAGAGTAGTCCAGTTTCAGAGTTGCTGATCCCTGGGCTTTGTTTTTAGTTCCTGTTACTGATCCATTGCCTTATTAGGGAGGAGGGAAGTTTCTTTGCTTACCAGTGGGAGTGGGAAGCACTGAGCAGCCTTTCTGTCCGATTTGGTGAAGTTTCAGCCAGAAACTAGTAGTCCATTGGTCGTTTTGGGCCAATTCCTAGCTCCTTTCAGCCCCCTGCTATAAAACACGCTAAACACGCATTTTCCAGCTTGCACCAACTCAGCACAGATCCTTGTGGTGGCCTGCAGAGTGATCCAAGCAGCAGAGAGCTAAAAGAGTGACTTTCTACCAGATATAAGTATTTTTGTGGCTTTCCCACTGTTATTTAAGCTAGCGACTGCATTTCGCCTGTTTTACTGCTACTTTAAGTGATTTCTGCATTTTACACTGTTTATTGCACTTTAAGTTACTAATTGTTGCAAATTGTTTCTGTAGGCTACACACTAAAGTGCGCTAGCCGATTTACAGCATTTATAGCATTTACTGTCTGTTTTTTCCTTGTCTCTGTAATAAAACAAAAAAATCTCTTGTTTTCCCGCCTTACTGAACTAGAGTAGTCCAGTTTCAGAGTTGCTGATCCCTGGGCTTTGTTTTTAGTTCCTGTTACTGATCCATTGCCTTATTAGGAAGGAGGGAAGTTTCTTTGCTTACCAGTGGGAGTGGGAAGCACTGAGCGGCCTTTTTGTCCGATTTGGTGAAGTTTCAGCCAGAAACTAGTAGTCCATTGGTCGTTTTGGGCCAATTCCTAGCTCCCTTCAGCCCCCTGCTATAAAACACGCTAAACGCGCGTAAGCGTGATTTAGCGCGGAGTTACCGCTGTTGCACACAAGAGCAGCGGCGGTTAAACAAGGTTAAACTATTTGGGCCATCTAAATTCCACTCTTCCAATTTTCCCTTAGAACTACCTTCCTCGAGCTGTACTGCTGATCTAACCAGCATATCCTATAACTGAAAAGATCATCTCTACTTGATTCCCAAGTAGACTATTCTCTATCTGTAAAGCCTAGCACTTACTCCTACAGTACTTGCACCTTGATAAAGCACTCTTATTATAGAAAGTACCCCACCAGCCTAAAACCCACTTCCCCCGGAGTCCTTTGAAAGTCTCTTTATCTACTACTTCTAGTATGTCGAGGGATCAGTTGCTAGTGTCCTCTCCAGCTCAACTGGTGAACCTGGGAATATTGAGGCAATGTTACAACTGCCTCATGTACACAGACAATCCTCTCCTTCTCCCACAAAACACAAATACATGCGAGAGATGCAACTATACGGCCAAACTGGAGGCTGAGCTCTCTCAACATAGGACTGGCAAGACCAGACAGGAGGAGAAGGTAACCACACACAATACATACCCAGTCACACATGGTACCATCACAACTTCAAATCATACACATACTCACACAAAGACATACTCGGAGGCTCTGATCAAAAATTTACCAAAACAGCAGAGGCCACCAAAGCAGACACCCAAACAACTACCACCTCACGACCCAACACATGCAACACATAGACCACACAGTCAGAGTGTCAAACAGTCACAGCCCTTAAGGCCAAACAAAATGCCAGACACACTTGTCATTGGTGATTCCATAGTCAGACACACTGACGTCCCGCTCACCAGACTGAGTAAAGAGAAGGTCACAGTAAGCTGCCTGTCGGGCGCTAGAATCCGCCACATAACGCAAGCACTCAGGTCTCTCAACAGCAGGTACAAGTACGACTCAGTCATTGTCCACGCTGGTGTCAACGACCTGAGACGCACCTCCTTGGACTACATGAAAAGGGACATCGAGGAGCTCTCTGATTATGTAGCCCAGGCAGGTATGACCCTGACCTTGAGCAGTATCCTACCTTCACCTAGAATGATGCCACAATACAGTGATAAGATGATAAGCTTTAATAATTGGCTTAAATTCTGGTGTCATTCAAAGGGGATCCAATGTCTGTCTGCCTGGGATGACATGCTGGACAAGCCACGCTGCTTCGCAAGGGACGGCTTGCACCTGTCACCCTGGGCTTCCGGATATTGGCAAAGGCTCTTGCCACCCCCATAGTGCCTTTTTAGGCAAGGCTCAAATTCTAAACCTACCACCCTAGAACACCAAAAAGGAAAAACTAAGGGTAATGCTGCTCAATGCCAGAAGTCTCAATCTCAAGATGCACGCACTCGAGGCCCTTCTCAATATGGAGAACATCGATGTCTGTGCTGTGACAGAAACCTGGTTCAAGGCTCCTGAGAGCACCCCAGCACTAACAGGTTTCACCTCATATCATCCGTTGCGCCCCAAAATCCGGACAACACCAAGAAAGGAGGGGGGTGTCCATATTCATAAAGGACACCCACACCTCAAGGTTGGTGGCAACGCACGATGCATCGGAGACCATCCAGGTGCAATTAACCATAGGCAAGACTGCTCTGCAATTTGTAGCATGTTACAGGCCGCCCTCTCAAACTCAGGAACCTCACATGGCCTTCCTGAAAACATTGGAGGGGATAAATGTATCTCCAAACACCATCATACTAGGTGACTTCAACTACCCTAATATAGACTGGGAACACTACTCAAGCCCGAACACTCTAACCCAAAGATTCCTGGAGTTCATAAACTCAAATGCCATGGAACAACTAGTCACCATCCCCACAAGAGGAGAAAACATACTTGATCTCATCATCACGAACATGGGATCAAAATGTTCAACACCGGAAGTATACCCCTCACTGGTGAGATCAGATCATAAACTAATCTCGCTTAAGGTCCTCATCCCGCCCCCACCTGAAACAAAAAAGACCACAGTGAAAAACTTCTCAAAAGCCGATTTCACACTTCTAAAAACTAGTGTGGTCTCTTTTAAGGCCCCTGAGGCAGTGGTAAACATTACTCAAACCGCTGAATCACTTACAAATGCCTTCTACCAGCACCTACAGGACTTCCTGGATCAGGCAATCCCAAACAAAACTAAGACTCTCTGTACCAAAGGCAAGCGTCCAGTCTGGTGGACCCCAGCCATAAACAAGCTCTACAACAAAAGGAGGAAGCTACTACAAGATAGAGCAAAATCCTTGAAAGGTAAGACACCTTTGATCATTATAAGTAAAAAACTAAGAGCTCTCATAAAATCATCCAAGGCAAATTTTGAGAGAAAAATCGCCAAGGACTCTAAAGAGAATCATAAGGCCTTCTTTAGCTATGTTAGAAACCTAGGAGGAAACTCCCAGATATGCTCAGAATTAGTTCAAAATGATGTGAAAATTACTGAGCCTACACACATTGCCAACATACTGGCTGACAGGTTCAGTGCAAACTTCTTCCCCAAAAGGAGAGATATCTATTCCAGAGGATTGTAGCCCCCAAACATCTCCAACGCCCAGGTGAGAACTGCCCTCACTAAGGCAAAAACACAGCATCCATGGGACCGGATGGTGTCCCCGGCTGTGTGCTTCATGAACTCAATGAGGAATTAAACCCACAGTTAGGACAGCTGTTTAATCTTAGCCTCACCTCAGGATAATGCACTCAAGGAGTGGCGCACGGCGACTGTGGTCCCACTTCATAAGGGCGGTGCCTCCACAGACCCTGGAAATTACCGCCCCATTAGCTTGACAAGCCTTATCTGCAAAGCCATGGAGAGGATCATAATGGAACTCATAAATAAAGACATAGGGAACTTGCAGACTTTGGATCCAACCCAGTTTGGCTTTGTCAAAGGCAGATCCTGCCTCTTAAACTTGGTTGACTTTTTCGAGACAGGCACCAAGGCCATTGATGAGGGAAAGGCAGTCCATACAGCCTACCTCGACCTGGCAAAGGCCTTCGACACAATACCCCACTCAGGTATCATCGAAAACTCATCAGCTTGAATGTAAACCCATACATCACAAGATGGGTTGCAAACTGGCTAAGTGACAGAACCCACAGGGTCAGAGTTGCTGGAGCCATGTCAGACTCAAAGCCTGTCACAAGTGGTGTCCCACAGGGCTCAGTCCTGGGTCCACTCTTGTTCGGCATCTACTTTTCTGAAGTACAAGAAAACACAGGAGGGTTATGGCTGACAAAGTTTGCAGATGACTGCAAACTGGGCACCATAGTCGAAAACACATCTGACACAGATATCCTCCAGAAGGGCCTCACAGAAACGGATAACTGGTGCCAGAGCCATGGCCTGAAGTTAAACGCCAAAAATGCATAGTCATACCCTTCGGGAAAAACAAGGTTACCCCTAGCTACCATATAGGTGGCAATCCACTGAGCACAGAAAAAGTCATCAGGGATCTGGGGACCCAGGTTGACAGTAGCCTTCGCTTGACACTCATGTTGCTAAAGTAGTTAGGAAAACCTTCTATATCGCCCACCTGATCATGAAGGGATTCACATCTAGATCAAGGGAGGTCATCGTCCCCTGTACTCATCACTCATTAGACCTATGATTGAGTACAATGCCCGCTCGGAATGTATCTGACCAGACACCTGCTGCAGCTTGAAAGGCCCCAAAAGTTCCTCACCAAAAGGATAAAGGGTCTCAAAAATATGTCTTATGCTGCCCGACTGAAAGAACTCCAGCTCTATTCAGTCTCATACCGCTTGCTCAGAGGTGACCTGTGCCTGACATATAAGGCCATGTCAAACCCAGATTTGATGAATATGCTTCACCTCAAAAAATCTAGATCCCTCAGAACCACAAGGGCGGGAGACTTAAACCTTGACACGGTTATAAATAGAATGTGCTGGAGGGACAGATTCATCACCCAGAGACTCTCTATGCTGTGGAACACAATCCCGGTACATGTGAGGCAGAGCACCTCTCTGGCCTTGTTCAAGAGGAATCTTGACCAATGGATGGGAGATTGCAGATATACCCCAGGGATTACTTCAGTGTCACTGCTTGACAGAGGCACAGCAAAATGATAGGCATAGTTTTTATTCAAACTAAAGGGGTGGCGAAAGCCACATAACTATGGGCTAGGCTTATAAATGCCCTTGGGCAGATAGCCTAGTATGAACCTATGAACCTATGAACCTAATTGGAAAGGCCACAGAAGTACCTCACCAAGATGATCACTGGCCTCAAACAGATGCCTTATGCAGCTCGACTGAAGAAACTCCAACTGTACTCGGTTGAATAATGCCTACTCAAAGGTGATCTCTGCCTGACATACAAGGCCATGTCCAACCCAGAATTGATGGACATGCTCTACCTAAAGAAAACCATATCCCTTCGAGCCACATGCTCCAGGGATCTAAGCCTCACCACAACAATAAATAGGATGCTCTGGAGGGATAGATTCCTGTCCCAGAGACTTCCCATGCTCTGGAACAAGATTCCAATCTACATTAGTCAGAGCTCCTCGCTAACCCGCTTCAAGAGCAACCTTGATGAGTGGATAGGAAACAGAAAGCTTACCCCAGGGATCACTTCAATGGCTCTGCTGGACAGATCCACAGGGAACTAATCTAAGGGGGCGGAGAAAGCCAACACATTCCAGCAAGGCTTATAAATGCCTTCGGGCAGATAGCCTAGTACCTACCTATGAACCTATGAACAGTTAGACAAGATGTCCCTAAATTCATAGAACACATGATATTAGCAGTAAAACAACCTATTACTGGAAAAGGGTACTTATCATCTATCTATAAAATAAACAAACAATTAGAATTAATCACAAAGAATACTTATGGGATTACTATAAAGCAATTAATAGTTAATTGCTAAAGGACAGAAACAAAAGACTAATTATTTTCTCCTCAAAACAAACATCTCTCTCACTACACTGGAAACTTTTACAGATCATAAATAACATCTCACAAAAAGGAATTAATGTATAAAAAAAGATATTGGTTGTTGGAGATGCAAATTAAAAATAGAAGCAGGCTGGCAGCATATGTTCTTTGAATGTCAATTGCTTAAATCATACTGGGATAAAATCAATTATTTCTTACAAGTAGTATTTAATGACAAATTCCAGCTATCTAAATCTTTGATCCTGTTCAATGCACCTGTACCTGATTATGTTCCAAGAACAAAATACACAATTTAAGGAACCTTTTAGAGATTGCAAGAAAAACATAAGAATGAATTGGAAGTTTGAGTCTACTCCAGCTTTTAAAGAATACAGAAATATTGCAATAAGTGTCGCAGCTGGAAATGAGTACCATCAGAGAAAGACCTGAAAGAACTATATCACTATTCATTGCATGGCAAAAAGTAACTGAAATACTGAAGAGTAATGACTGTAACAAATTATGATCTGAATTACAGATACACAGAAGATCATATATTAATTCTAGACACCCTTGCATATAGTTTGTTTCTTTTACTAGTTGTGCTAGTTTTACTTCCTGTTAACCTGTATAAATAAAATTTATATATTTCATTGTTATAAAAACTGATATATATTTTTCTTTTGGAAAATAAATTAAAAAATTCTTTACAAAAAGGAAGTCTGGTGTAACCTTTGAACTCCCAGGAGTTGAAACTGCATAGAAAATAAAAAGAAAGCAGAAACAAATGTTTAAAGGTTAAGTGAAAATATTGATTGTACTTGAGAGAATATTGTAAGTAAAGCAATTTAAACTAAAAGTTACTTATCAAATTAATACATTGCTGTATCTCAGACTGTTTAATAGTTAGTGTCAAACACAACAACTTAGAATATTTATAATGTCACACAAAGGTGATTTTTAAGGTGGCACTATCTGTATTTTTTAGCTTTTGTTATAGTACAAAATTAACTAACACATTCCTTTTGTAGAAAGCAAACCTGAAACAATAGAAGAACTGTACTAACAATTGCATTTGACTTAATGCATTTATTGCAGCTTTTCAACATTTTAAATGTGCTCAGTATTTTAATAGTATTCATACAGTGGCAAGTCTGCTGAAACTGCAGATAGGTTGAGCTGCAGTGAATAGCCACTCCACTGGTTTCAATTCTACTATGTGAATAACATATTACTATGTGAACAAAGTGAAACTGTGCAACATATATCTTAGAAGCAGCTAGTGTGATATTACTGGGTTTACACTGAGTAATGCAGCATACATGCATTTTAATATGACAAAGTTAATTCACTTAGTGCTCCTTGTGTAGAATATTATCTTGCATGTGTGCTATCCACATTTTATTTAAATTAATAACATTGCAATTTGCTATTTGACTGACAGATGTACCTCATAGCTTACAATATCAATCTGTTAAACAGCAAATCATTAGTTACTATGTTCTCTTACTTAGTCTAAATTATTGGTGAGGAATGAACGTCTATTAATGCAAAGCACCTAGTGGTATTTTAAAGACCTGTAATCTTAAAAACAGATTTTTCTAAACCTATGATTAACTCATATATACATTTTCGAAGATGATATCATTATATATAGAACCAAATATTTTAAACATAAAACAACACATATACTCATCTGTTGATTATTACAAATGACCTGAAAATGATTGTTCTCCATACAGAAAATTATGTTATACAGTACATTTGTTGTTTAATATTTACTTCTATATATGCATATATTATCATCAACTGTCTCTAATATTTATATAGTAATTATTTACTTTATATCTTAGAATTAGTAGCAATATAGTGAAAGAAGGTGACATGGTTTGGTTAAAAAAGAAGCTTGCATGGAGAATTCATCAAGCTTGGAATAATATATTCAAAGTGGAAGGTTGTTCATGTTTTATATCCTACAGTTATTGCTTTAAATTTTTCTCTGTCCATAACAAGTACTTTTAATTCTACTTTAAGGAACATCACACAAAATAATTATAAAATAATTTTTGAACACTATATACTGATTAATGCCTGATTTCAAGTGTCTCTCATTGAATGTTAATGCGTTGAATAACCCAATAAAAAGAAGTAGTCTTAACAAATATTTAACACTACATAAATCTGATATTATCTTCCTACAAGAAACCAGTCTAATGATGTAAACCGGTTATTATTGAAGGACTATTCCATTTTAGTTAGCTCACAATCTGAATACAAATGAAAAGGTATTCTAACTTTATGGGGAAAAAAGTTACATATACCTGAAATTGTAGACTATGATTCAGACAAAAATAGTATGTTAGGGCTAGTAGTACAAGAAAATCGGAAAAATGATTACGCTCTTATAAATACATACTGGATACCAGTTATAGGTGCAAACACTGTTAACAACTATCTAGACACTATTACATTATGCTCTAAAGGTGAAATATTGTTTGCTGGAGGCATTAATTGTATTCTAGCTCTTAAATAAACAATAAATACAATAAGAAAAACATTTCTTCAGCAGCAAAACATTTAAATAATTATATTACTTGTATGAACTTGAAAGATTTAGCTGACCTAAAGTTACCAATTTCCTTGAAATTCAAACTTTACTCTCATAGATTTGGAACCCAGACAAATATAGACAAAGTTCTAGTATCCATTTCATTATATTCCAAGATGGATGAGGTGCTGATTGTCTCATGCCCATTGTCCATTCACAATACTATTACTTTTAAATTAACATTAAGCCGAAAAAATCTAATTTATTGTCAAAGACTTCCAGCATACATAATTAACTTAAAAGATTTTCAAGAATCATTCTTAAAAGAAAGGAATCAGTTTGTAGAACTTAATAATAATGGTGACGTTTCCAACTCCATACTTTGGGACATGTTAAAAGTTGTTTTATATGGTAAAATTAAAAACTGCTTTAATGCAAAAAAAAAAACAAGAATGGGTTGAAGAATGAACAGCTCTTCAAGTGGAAATTGGCAAATTAAAACTAAACCATATACCTAATGAAAAAAACACAAATACCCAACTCAAAAATCTGAATAAGGGAAAAAAAAAATATATATATATATATACTACATAAGATCTCTACTTAATTTAGAAATTTAGAAAAAAATCATATTACAATCATAATCAATATAAAAGATTTCATAAAATAGCAAGCAGAGTAATATGAATAAAATTAATCACATTAAGGACACTGTATATAAAGAAACAGAGAAAGTGACATTTACAGATCTGAATGATATATTAAAATGTTTTAATAAGTACTATGATGAAATTAACAAAACAAAACCAAATTTAAGTAGTAGCAATATTCTAGATTAATTCTTAAAAGAAAATATAGAACAAAAATTATCAAAAGAGCAGAAACATAAAATAGAAAAACCCTTTTCCAATAAAAAACTAAAAGAACAGATCAAAAATATACAACCAAAGTGCCAGGTCTAGATGGAATAATTGCAGAACTATATCAATTAATGCCTGATAATATTCTAAAAATCTTGGTAAACACTTTTGAAGAAGCAAAAATACTAAATTTATTACTTACTGGTTTAATAAATGAAGACCAAACAGGCTTTATACTTAATAGGAAAGTTCATGACAATATATTCAGGCTTTTTTCTTTGATCGATACTGCAAACAAAAATAAGAATGAATTAACCATAATAAGTCTAGATATGGAAAAAGCGTTTGCTTCCATATGCTGGTCTTTTTTGTTTAAAATGCTAAAGAAATATAATTTTCTACTGACTTCATAGAATTAATCAAAAAGATTTATGTTAACTCAGTTTTGTATGTGAAGATAGGCTCTTTCATTTCTAGTCCCTTTAATGTTTTAAAATTAACAAAACAAGGACATTTGTTATCTTTTCTGTTATTTGCACTTGTTATACAACTATTTACTAACTTCATAAGACATAATGTGAACATTAAAGGTTATAAATTAAATAAGGGTTTCTCCCCTGAAATTCAGCTGTTTGCTGATGATATTCTAATCACTTTTGGAAACATTAAAACATTAATAGAATATTTACTTAACTCTATGGATCTCTCTGAAATGCTATCACAGTTAAAATGTAATTATAATAAAACTAAGGGCCGGATTCACGAAGGCTTGCATGGAGTCTAAGAGTAGTGTAAGACTCCATGCAGCCTTCGAGATCCAGGAACAGCCCAAAGTCCGTGTAAGAGACAAGCTAAAATGGCTCTTACATGGAGTGGGCGTGGATAAGCGAATCACCTCACTTGCAGCCAAATAGCATGCAAATGAGGATAATTAGCGATCCAGGAAGCCCAGAACAGCCCGTGTAAGAGCCGTTTTAGCTGCAGAAATGTACTCAGTTGACAACTGAGTACGTTTCTGCAAAAACCGCAATGGAGCCATGTCAGCTCCAAATAAAGGGTGCATATGTGTCAGGCAGCATGCCAATGGCCAAATATGTGGCCATTGGCAAGGTAACCTGATGCAAATATCTTAAAAATATATATATTTTTAAACTCAGTGCAGCCCCGCGCAAATGGGCTGCGCTGCATAATACATAAAAACGAAGGTTGTAAACACACAAATGTGGGTTTTATGCAATACATGGAATGTCAATGCAGGGACCAGCAGACCAAAACCAACATGGCCACCGTGTAGTGGTTGCTAAGGGGGGAAGCTGAGTCTAAGAGATGTAACTAAACATTAGTAGGCAATCTGATGCAAATGAGTGTTAGGATACTGAATTCCACTGTCACATAGCAAATGAGCACAGTCTGAGTAGTGTAAGAGTTACAGAAGGGGGAGGAACAGAGTAGGAGATAGGTGACATCACAGGGGGGAATGGTAGAAAGAAATGCAGTTCATTGGAGGTCAGAGTTACATGACAGATGTCAGACAGATATCATGGAAAGAGGTGTGCCACTAAATAAGCATGAGAAAGTCAAGAAATGGAAGGTGTATACTGTTGCCTACACCAAAGTTTCTTGCTGGGCGTGCATGCGCACGTGTGCGCGCCATGAAGCGTGAGTAAGGCAGTGTGTGCGCGTGTAAGGCAGACTGAGCATGTGGGAGCGTGTTGGGAGATGTTTAACACTGTTTGCACGGGTGTGCACGCGTTTTAATCCGAATAAGCAGATTCTGAACCGTGTAAGCATGTGTGTGCGCGTGTAAGCCACTGTGAGCATGTTTCTGCTGGTCTGCACATGGCTCCTCCCTGAGGAAACAGAAAGGAAAAAGGAAGCAACAGATTTAGTAGGAAGCTAGCAGGGAATACTGCTGGAGCTAGCAGGTGAAAACAATTAGAAGCAGGCAATTACACAGGCAGAATAGTAGCCCAGCCCAGCACTTAAAACTCTGCAAACAGCAGTGCAGGGTGTTTCTCTCAAGAGACACTGCAAGACAGGAGTTAAGTTATTAGAAGTGAAAACTGAAAAAGCTGAACTCAGAGCAGAAATGTTAGGGGCTGCCATAGCTGTCATAATGAGACATAGGCGACTTGCTGAGGGTGGTGACAATGCAGATGGTGCCAGACAACCCACAGTGAGGAGACAGAGAAGAGTGTACAGGCCCAGGGTCACCTACCACGGGTTACATGAGCTGGAGATAGTAGAGCGCTATAGAGTGGACAGAGACCTCCTGCAGCAAATAGTGGAGCTGTGCAGGCCACGCCTCACACACAGAACCAACAGAGGGGAACCCATCCCAGTAGAAACCAAGGTATGTGTTGGCCTAAGAATACTAGCAACAGGTACCTTCCAGAGACCAACTGGTGATATGATGGGGATATCACAGGCATCAGCCTCCAGGGTACTGCACCAGTTCCTGGATGCCATGTCAGCACATGTCGGTGATCATGTATATTTCGCCAATGCCCGTGAGGTATTGGCCAGCAATATGCGTCTCTTCCAGCAAATAGCGGAATACCCTGAGGTAGTGGGTGCAATAGACTGCACGCACATACGCATCAAAGCACCAGCCGATGAGCGGGGTAGGGCATACATCAACCGCAAGGGCTTCCCCTCCATCAACTGCCAGGTCGTGTGTGATGCCCAGGGCATAATAATGAATGTGTGTGCTGGCTGTCCTGGGAGCTACCATGATTCCCACATCTGGCATTTGATGCAGCTGTACCAGACATTTGCCAATGGGGACATCCCGCACGGACACCTAGTGGGGGATGCAGGTTATGCACTGGAGCCGTGGCTGATGACACCCATCAGAAACACACACACACCTGAACAGGAATGCCATAATGAGGCACACACACAAACATGTAATGTAATAGAGCGTGTGTTTGGGCTGCTCAAGTCACGGTTCCGGTGTCTGGACACATCTGGTGGAGCCTTGCAGTACACACCAACTACATGTACCCAAATTGTCATGGTATGTGCTATGCTACATAATATGATCTTGTGAAAACAGCTGCAGCAGGACCAGCATAGGGCTGGGCCAAACAGCCCCTCACCATTGCCAAGGCCATCACAGGCAGAGCGTGACTCAGAGGAGGAACAACCTGAGCCTGCCCCAGTAGGCAGAAGGAGGCATGCCCAGTATGCCCTGGCCTTGGCAAAGAGGCAACGCATAGCACATACACTGGCTCAGTAGGAACCCTGGAAATGACACCCCCTCTGACTCACTCAAATAATAACATGGATGCCTACAATGACATGACCTGCTCACAAACATGTACAGGGAAGTGTAATATGCACATCCGACAGAGGCAGCCCTGCAGCACCACCTGAGGCATGAATGCTATGTGTTAAGTAATGTAACACCATGTACTATATGCACACCTGAGGACCCTGACTAACATCCTTCCCTCACCAAGCATCATGCCACAATATGACAATGAGATGATCAAGTGCAATAATTGACTGAAGTATTGAAGTTAGTCAAAGGGGATCCAATGTGTGCCAGTCTGGGATGACATGCTGAGCATGACATGATGCTCCACCTGCTAGGACTGGCATGCACCTATCAGTGCAGGCCGTATGGATACTGGCAAAGGCTGTTGTTACCCACAGTGTGCCCTGAATAGGTAAGGCTCAAAACACAAACCTATCTCCATAGGTATCAGAAGGGATAAGAATAAGATAAGGGATAAGTCGAAACAGCAAGATGCATGCAGTCTAAACTCACCCAGTATGGAGAATGTTGATATCTGCGCTGTAACAGAAAACTGAGTCAAGGCTCACAACAGCACCCTAACACTACCAGGCTACACCTCATACTGTGCTGTACAGCCTCAAAACATGGAACAAGCTACAAAAGGAGGGTGACTAGCAAGAATTGTCAAGGATAACCACACCCCCATGTTGGTACCACAACAAGAAGCAGCATGGACTAGCCATGGTCAAGTAACAGTGGCTAAAACTGCCCCCCAGTTTATAGCCTGCTACAGACTACTGTCCCAACACCAGGAACTACACCTGGCCTATGCTGGAATACATGAATATATCAAGTCCTCCAAACCACATTATATTGGGTGACTGAAAATACCCAGACATAGACTGGGAGCATTATACTAGCTCCAACACTGTAGGACAAAAGTTCATAGAATCCATAAACCAAAAGGCCCAGGAACAACGTACCGCTCCCACAAGAGGGGTAAGCATACTGGATGTGATAATCAGCAACATGGGTACTGGATGGCAAGATGAGAAGTGTATTGCTCACTAGTAAAACCAGACCATAGAGTAATCACACTGGATATACAAATCCTGACCACAGTCCCTGGCCAGAAAACCACAGTGGAAAACATGTGTAAAGCAATATTTGCACTCCTCCAAATTGATGTGGAATCCATTAAAGGTCCTGTGCAGGTGCAAAATATGGGCCACACCTCAGAACCTGTAATACAGCCATTCCATGAACACTGCCAGGAATGCTTGGATTATGCAATCCTAAATTAAAACAAGACACAATGCCATACACAGGCATCTGGCATGGTGGACACCAGCCATAACCAAACCATGCAAGAGAATGAGGAAGCTACTACATGATAGAGCAAACATAAACAATGAAGTAATCACTGATCAGTAGTATGGCAATAAAATCTGTCCACACATACAGTCCACTAAGGCCAGCCACAACAAGTTGAATCTGTGAATCCTGAGGCAATGTTACACCTGCCCCAAGTACACAGACAACCCCCAACTCCACCCAAGAAATACAAATATATGTGAGAGATGCAACCATCTATCCAAACTGGAGGCTGAGCTCCCTCAACTCAGTACCCCCAAAACTAGTCAGGAGGAGAAGGTAACCACACACACTACAAACACAGTCCCACATAGACCTATCACAACTGCAAACCAAACACATAAACACAGAAAAACATTCCCGGAGGCACAAATTACAAACACAGCACACCAACAGAGGCCTCTAAAGCAGACACCCAATCAAACAACCTCCAAACATAGCACATGCAACACATAGTACACAAAGCTGGTGTGCCAAACAGTCACAGGCCAGAAGGAGAAACAACATGCCTGATACAGTTGTAATAGGTGACTCCATAGTCAGACACACTGCTGTCCTGCACACCAGACTGAACAAGGGAAAGGGTACAGTAAGCTGCCTGTAGGCTGCCACAATACGCCACATAACAGAAGTATGCAGGTCACTCCAAAGCAAGTAGAAATATGATGCAGTCATAGTCCATGATGGTGTGAATGACCTAAGATGTACCTCCCTAGACTACATGAAAAGAGACATAGATGAGCTCTCTGATTATGTAGTCCAGGCCGGTATGACACTTACCGTTTGCAGCATCCTACCCTTACCAAGAATAATGCCACAGTACAAACACGGAATGATCAGTCATAGCAAGTGGCACACTTACTGGTGTCATTCCAAGGGGATCCAATGTCTGTCTGCTTGGGATGTCATGCTTGACAAGCCACGCAGCTGTTCTTGGGATGGCTTGCACCTGTTACCCCTGGGCATCTGGATATTGGATAAGGCCTTTGCCACCTCCATAGAGCCTTTTGTAGGCAAGGCTGAAAAGACTGACCCACCACCCTAGAAAACATAAGTGGAAAGAAATGTAAGGGTAATGCTGACCAATGCCAGATGTGTAAACCCCAATATGCATGCTCCCAAGGCCATCCCCAGTATGGAGAACATCGATGTCTGTGCAGTGACAGAAACCTGCTGCAAGCCTCCTGACAGAACACCAGCACTACCAGGTTATACCACATATCATGTGTCATGGCCCCAAAACCTGGAACAAAACATAATAGGAGGGTGAGTATCCATATTCAGCACAGACACCCATATGTCCAGGTAACTGACAATGCACAAGGCATTGGAGTCCACCCATGTGCAACTAACTGTAGGCAAGACCTCTGTACAGTCTGTAGCATGCTACAGACCACACTCTCACACACAGGAACCCCACCCAGCTGTCCTGAAGACACTGGACAGTATGAATGTCCCACCAAATACCAAACAAAGTACCACAAATTACCACATAGGTGGTAAACCATTATGTATGGAAGGAGTAACCAGGGACCTAGGGACACAAGTGGACAGTAACCTGTTATGTGACACCCACATTGCCAATGTGGCTAGGAAGACTGTCTACATTTGACACCGTATCAGGAAAGGATTCACATCTACGTCAACAGAGATCATTGTGCCCCTATACTGTTCTCTTATCACACCCATAATCTAGTACAATGCCTCATATGGGATGTACCTTACCTGACACCTGCAGCAGTTAGAAAGACCTCAAAGGTACCTCACCAAGAGGATAAATGGTCTCAAATATATGTCATATGCTGCCTGGCTGTAGACACCCCAGCTGAATGCTGTCACATACTGCCTACACAGAGGCATTGCATGCCTGTTGTAGAAGGCCATGCCCAACACAGGAGTAATGGACATGCTCCACCCCAGAAAACTCAAAGCCATCGGAGCTGTGAGAGTGAGAGATGTCAACCTCAACAAATAATGAAATAGGATGTGCTGGTGGGACAGATACATAATCCAGAGGCTCCCCACACCCTGGACCAGAATCCCACTCCATGTTAGGCAGAGCCCCTCACTGACACTCTTCAACAGGAATCTTGCCAAGTGGATGGATGATTGTAGAGTTACACTGGGGTCTTCACTGTGTCATGTCCAGACAGAGGCACAGCAAAGCAAATCATAAATGGCCATAATATTCACATAGCAAGGGGTGGCAAAAGCCACACACACTCTGGCTAGGCTAACAAATGCCCTAGGGTGGATAGCCTAGTATGAACCTATGAAGATACAAATTGTACAGGGCACTAAGGATAATCCCAAGGCTTTCACAACTGATGGTAGGAACCATGTTGGGAATTCACAGATATGCTCTGAATCACACAAATATCACAAACACACACACATATTGCCAACATACATCCTGACAGGTGCAGTGCAACCCCCCCCCCCCCCGAATGCAGACTATCCCAGCAGACTGCTGGCCCCCTGACATTGCAGATGCTGAGGTAACAGCCAGCATCTACAAAGCAAAACACACAGCAGCAATGGTATGAGATGGTGTCCTGGGCTTACTGCAACATGGACACCAAGATGAATAGAATGCCAAATCACACTACTGTCAATGTCAGCCTTACCACAGAATATGTACCCAAAGAGCAGTGTACAACAACAGTGGTCCTTCTCAACAAAGGTGTTGCCTGAATGGATACTGAAAACTACTACCCCAGAATCCTGAGAAGCTCGGTCTGCACAGCTATGGAAAGGATCAGCATGTACCACAGACATAAAGATATTGGGGACCTACTGACACCGGACCCTACCCAGTGTGGCTTTCCTAGGTGCAGATCCTGCCCCTAAACATGTTTGACTCAATTGAAACAGTCATTAAGGTCATTGATGAGGGCAATGTGGTCCACACAGTGTAGCTGGACCTTGCAAAGGCTTCTGTACAATACCCTATGTGTTCATTATAGATAAGCTCACCAGCTTAAATATAAACCCCTATGTCAGTAGAGGGGTTGCAAACCAGACCAAAGACAGAAGAGACATGGTCAGACATGCTGCAGCCATGTCAGACTACAAACCAGATATAACTGGCATCCCACAAGGCTTGGTGCTGGGATGTCCCTCGTCTGGTATATATGTCCCATAGGTACAGGCAAACATGAAAGGACTGTGTCTGAACATGTTTGCAGAGGACTACAAACTGCTCACCACATATGATCCACCAGCTGACACAAGCATCCCACAAAAGGGCCACATAGAAACAGACAACTGGTGCCATAGCCATGTCAGCAAGCTAATTGCAGAAAAGTGTATAGTCAACCCCCATGGATATACAGTAAGTGCCCACCAATTACCACATAGGTGTTAACCCATTATGTAGTTAACATGTGATGAGAGACCTGGGGACACAAGGTGATAGATATCCTGCATTGGACAAACATGTGCTGTAGTGTTTACAGAAACATACCATATACCCACCTAATCATGAAGGTTGTCAGATCTAGATAAGGGGAGGTCATTGTGGCTCTGCAGTCATCCTTCATCAGCGGTACAATTGACTACAATAGCCCCTGTGGGATGTACCTCAGCAGACACCTCCATCAACCGTAAAGTCCCCAACAGTACCTCACCAGGAGTATCAAAGAGCTTGCACAGATGCCATGTGTTGCCTGTGTTGCTGGTATCAATAAACATGCTGCACCTTGTACAATCTGAATGGCAGTGAGCTATGCACATGAGAGACCTGAACCCCAGCACTGACTTACATAGGACAAGCTGTACTGCATGATCCATAACACAGAAGCCACCCCCACCCATGAGTGAACTCCCATTACAGGCTACCCATAGAGTCACTTATCAATCTTCCTCCATAGAAATCTTGATGAGTGGATGGGAGATGGTAGCTTTATCCTGGGTATCACTGTCATGTCACAGGTAGACAGAGGCACCATGACACATGTCATGGCAAACTCCACTTACAATGTGTGTTGAAGGACAAACACACTCTCCAACTAGCATTAGACATGGACTAGGGCACATCGCTAGTGTTTGCAAATGTACACCTATGTTGTGGAATACACTACCAATGTTGGACAAGCCTGGTTTAAGTAGTTCATATCTGAACAGAATGCAACATGGTCAGATGTACACAGCTGGCCCCTAACCAGGCTGTTGTGCTCACTATCGAAATGTAAAGCAGTGATAGCACTAAAGCCCAGGATACTGTCCACCACAGTCAAAGTACTACCAGTACACTATACAGTACTACAGTGTTAGGTCAGTGTGAAAGGATGTTGACAACTGTATGCAAAGTATCCCATGCAAACACTGCAGGCACAATATAATCCTGTTGTGTTCACACACAAAGCAGTTGTACAGTAACTACACAACATGACACACAACACACAACCATAAACGGGTGATATTTGTTGAAGTTCACACTCATCTACAAATGTGGTGGGCTGCAGAGTCCAACATATGGAATGCACACACTGGGCATGCTCACACACTTTGATAAATGAGACATATGTCAGACAACAAGCCATGGGAAGGCTGAACTGGGCAAGCTCACACACTTAGGCCAAATCTCAGTTTAGCAGTTGGACACACATATCTGGTATTTCTACGTGTTATTCCAGGAACCAACCACATTACAGCAGTCTGCCCAGTGCACACAGTTAAATGACTACAGAGACATACGTGATATTGTTGATCCCTCCCATATGCAAACATCTTCCACAGATGCACAAGTTGTTCATACAAACAGGGAATGCTATGGCAATAAAGATGTGCAAACAGTCTATCAGCAACAAATAATGTGCATTTGACAATTAAACATATGGGTGTAGAGGTCAACACTAGGCTGTTTGCCCTAGGGAATGACTGCTTAGCCAGAATGTGCTTGGCGTCTGCCTCCCCACAGGATGCACATTCCCCTTTCTAAACACCGATGATGTCAGCACCCTATAAGTACAGCAGGAGAAAAGAAACCTCCCAGTAATGCGAATAGTGTACTCCGCTAATGCGGCCGTCATAACATAGTTAGGTAGGGATTTGAATCCTGCAAATGTTCAGTGTGAGTGAGTGGGGTTGGTCTGTGTGTAAATCTGTGGGAGAAAAATGTCCCTTTTGGCAACTAGGAAAACACACTACAGGATGCACATTCCCCTTTGTAAACACCGATGATGTCAGCACTCTACAAGTATAGCAGGAGAAGAGAAACCTCCCAGTAATGTGAATAGCGTGCTCCGCTAATGCGTCCATCTCAAGTGTCATAATATAGTTAGGTAGGGGTTTGAATGCTGCAAATGGCAAGTGTGTGTGTTTGACTGAGGGGGTTAGTTTGTGTGTGAGGGAAATGTCCCTTTTGGCAACTAGGTGAACAGACTACAGGATGCACATTTCCCTTTCTAAACACTGATGATGTCAGCACCCTATAAGTACAGCAAGAGAAGGGAAACCTCCCAGTAATGCAAATAGCACACTCTGCTAATGTGTCCATCTCAAGTGTCATAACATAGTCAGATAGGGGTTTGAATCCTGCAAATGGTAAGTGTGTGTTTTTGGCTGAGGGGGGTTAGTGTGTGTGAGGGAAATGCCCCTTTTGGCAACTAGGTGAACAGACTACAGGATGCACATTTCCATTTCTAAACACTGATGATGTCAGCACCCTATAAGTACAGCAAGAGAAGGAAAACCTCCCAGTAATGCAAATAGCATACTCTGCTAATGTGTCCATCTCCAGTGTCATAACATAGTCAGATAGGGGTTTGAATCCTGCAAATGGTAAGTGTGTATTTTTGGCTGAGGGGGGTTAGTGTGTGTGAGGGAAATGCCCCTTTTGGCAACTAGGTGAACAGACTACAGGATGCACATTTCCATTTCTAAACACTGATGATGTCAGCACCCTATAAGTACAGCAAGAGAACAGAAACCTCCCTGTAATGCAAATAGTACGCTCTGCTAATGTGTCCATCTTGAGTGTCATAACATAGTCAGATAGGGGTTTGAATCCTGCAAATGGCAAGTTTGTGTTTTTGGCTGAGGGGGGTTAGTGTGTGTGAGGAAAATGTCCCTTTTGGCAACTAGGTGAACAGACTACAGGATGCACATTTCCTTTTCTAAACACTGATGATGTCAGCACCCTATAAGTACAGCAAGAGAAGGGAAACCTCCAAGTAATGTGAATAGCACACTCTGCTAATGTGTCTGTCTCGAGTGTCATAACATAGTCAGATAGGGGTTTAAATGTGGCAAGTGTGTGATTTTAGCTGAGGGGGTTAGTGTGTGAGGAAAATGTCCCTTTTGGCAACTAGGTGAACAGACTACAGGATGCACATTTCCCTTTCTAAACTCTGATGATGTCAGCACCCTATAAGTACAGCAAGAGAAGGGAAGCCTCCCAGTAATGAGAATAGTGTGCTCCGCTAATGCGTCCGTCTCAAATGTCATAATATAATTAGATAGGAGTTTGAATCCTGCAAATGACAAGTGTGTGTGATTGGCTGAGGGGGATTATTGTGTGTGAGGGAAGTATCCCTTTTGGCAACTAGGTGAACAGACTACAGTATGCACATTTCCCTTTCTAAACACTGATGATGTCAGCACCCTATAAGTAAAGCAAGAGAAGGCAAACCTCCCAGTAATGTGAATAGCACACTCTGCTAATGTGTCCGTCTCGAGTGTCATAACATAATCAGATAGGAGTTTGAATCCTGCAAATGGTAAGTGTGTGCTTTTGGCTGAGGGGGGTTAGTGTGTGTGAGGGAAATGTCCCTTTTGGCAACTAGGTGAACAGACTACAGGATGCACATTTCCCTTTCTAAACACTGATGATGTCAGCACCCTATAAGTACAGAAAGAGAAAAGAAACCTCCCAGTAATGTGAATAGCACACTCTGCTAATGTGTCTGTCTCGGGTGTCATAACATGGTCAGATAGGGGTTTGAATCCTGCAAATGGCAAGTGTGTGTTTTATGGCTGAGGGGGGTTAGTGTGTGTGAGGAAAATGTCCCTTTTAGCAACTAGGAGAACAGACTACAGGATGCACATTTCCCTTTCTAAACACTGATGATGTCAGCACCCTATAAGTACAGCAAGAGAAAAGAAACCTCCCTGTAATGTGAATAGCACATTCTGCTAATGTGTCCGTTTCGAGTGTTATAACAGTCAGATAGGGGTTTGAATCCTGCAAGTGTGTGTTTTTGGCTGAGGGGGGTTAGTTTGTGTAAGGAAAATGTCCCTTTTGGCAACTAGGTGAACAGACTACAGGATGCACATTTCCCTTTCTAAACACTGTTCA
This sequence comes from Protopterus annectens, assembly GCF_019279795.1. Lineage (NCBI taxonomy): Eukaryota > Metazoa > Chordata > Ceratodontiformes > Protopteridae > Protopterus > Protopterus annectens. The sequence continues at coordinate 411,424,982 of NC_056749.1, forward strand.
GCTGAAGGCCATGGCTCTGGCACAAGTTGTCTGTTTCTATGATGCCCCTTTGGAAGATGCTTGTGTCGGCTGGAGAGTTGATTATGGTGGCCAGTTCGCAGTCATCTGCATATTTGGTCAGCCACAGTCCATCCGTGTTGGCCTGTACCTCCAATAAATATATACCAAACAAGAGAGGTCCCAGGACTGAGCCTTGTGGGACACAACTCGTAAGTGGTTTGGAGTCTGGCATGGCTCCAGCAATTCTAACCATGTGGGTTCTGTCCTTGAGCCACTGTGCAATCCATCTAGTGACATAGGGGCTTATATTTAAGCTGGTGAGCTTCTCTAGAATGCCCAAGTGGGATATTGTTGTGAAGGCTTTTGCGAGGTCCAGGTAGGCTGTGTGAACCACCTTCCCCTCGTCAATGGCCTTGGTGACTGTTTCAAAGAAATCAACCAGGTTAAACCTGGTAGTGCTGGTGTGCTCTCAGTAGCCCTGAACCAGGCATCTGTTACTGCACAGATATCGATGTTCTCCATGCCAAGGAGAGTTTCGGGTGCATGCATCTGGAGGTTTAGACCTCTGGCGTTGGGTAGCATTACTCTTAGTTTCTTATCCCTTGTGATACCTCTGAAGGTGGGTTTGTCATTTGAGCCTTCCTTAACATAGGCACTATGGGGGTAGCAAGAGCCTTTGCCAATATCTGAAGCCCAGGGCTGACAGGTGCAGGCCATCCCTAGCGAAGCAGGTAGTTCAACAGAAGATGAATATGTGAAGGTGTAGTGCCTATGATTAGTTAGCAGTAGCATATATGACTGCTCACGTGGACACATGCCAGGTAAGTTATATGCACTGTGTCTCAGGCAATGTACATGTGAACAGGACAAACAGTGACATCCTGTCAAGTGGGACATGGACATACATATAGTAAGCTATGCAGATGGCACTAGGAGTCCACAGAAGCTCTATAACTATGCATTGCAGGCGTGATCAGTATTCCAGGGTAATTGCAAGCAAACATGCATGCAAACAAAGCTACAGTAAACAGGGCTGCATGTAGTCCATTGTACAACAAACAAGCTGTGCCAGTTCCAGTAGGTAACACTGCAGATATGCAGGCACTATGCACATGTACATGGAAATACACGGGTCAGATGGCTAGGGTCCAGTCTCAGTGCACACAAGTGTACAGACCATGTACTGTCAGGATGTACAATAACTGGATGGAAACCCATGTGCTCATACCTGCAGTAATACACATGTCAAATAGACACTGAGCCTTCACTCAGTGGTTCCATACTTAGTAGGATATATGCTACCTGGCCTGCCACCACAGTATCCCTGACATATATGGGGACTCTCCCTCCTGTGACAGTTAGTTTTGTGTGTTGGGGCTGTCTAGCATGGTATGAGATGTGAGCATGCAGTGCTAGGGTGCTCCTGTGTGTCCTGTACCAGTCGTGTAGTACTGCACACATATCAACATCCTCAAACATCTGCATTGCAGAGTCCAGTGTGGGCAACATGCCACTTGCAATTTACATGTCCATCATTGCGTATTACTACATTCATTACCTTATCCCCTGTGCTACCTATGTATGTAGCCTTCTGTTCATAGGTTCATAGGTTCATAGGTTCATACTAGGTGCCCAAGCAGGGCATTAGCCTAGCCCCCCATAGTTATATGCTTTTCGCCCCCTTTAGTTTGAATAAAAACTATGCCTATCATTTTGCTGTGCCTCTGTCAGCACAGTGACTGAAGTAATCCCTGGGGTATATCTGCAATCTCCCATCCATTGGTCAAGATTCCTCTTGAACAAGACCAGAGAGGTGCTCTGCCTCACATGTACGGGATTTTGTCCCACAGCATAGGAGTCTCTGGGTGATGAATCTGTCCCTCCAGCACGCTCTATTTATAACCGTGTCAAGGTTTAAGTCTCCTGGTTCTGAGGGATCTAGATTTTTTGAGGTGAAGCATATTCATCAAATCTGGGTTTGACATGGCCTTATATGTCAGGCACAGGTCACCTCTGAGCAAGTTGACATCATTACCACCAGTATGCCAACATGTGCAGATGATAGACTATGGTACTTACCATGGGTGTAGACAACAGTACATGACAATCACACACTTACTGCATCAGGCATGCTGTGATATACCCACAATTAATTCAGCACACAGTACTGTTAACAACATGATACTATTACTACACATCTATGTGGTCACCCTGTGCATCAGCAACATGTTAACCTGTACCTGCACAGTTGTTACAGATTGCAGGAGGTGGCACAGTTTCATCATATGCACAGGGTGTGAACTTGGTATGCCTGAGTCAGCCACCGATACCACCGACTGACATGTATGTGTATGTGTGTTGGTGAGGGACAGCAGTAGAAGGTGGGGCAATGTTGATGCAGTGTGTGCATGTATGCGGTAGCCCTAGGTGTTGTCAATTCGCATGTGTGTATGGATGCATACAGTTCCACCTCATGGCTGCCATATACTGGTGTTTGTGGACAGCCACAGACTGTACCTGCCAGGTCATACAGATCAGTGTCTCTGGCCACGGACACGGTACCTGTGCCTTGCAGGGGTGATACGGACCGTATCCGGTACCAACCCAGACTGGGTACTGTCATCAGAAGCAGGTGTTCATTGACTGGACACAGATCCCTGTCGGGCCTGGCCAGAGCCACGTGCACGTGGTCTTCTGGGGCGGTCTGATGACAGCACAGACCCAGCATTGCTGGGGCTGCTGCTGGCACTACGGGGGCGGCCGCGGCCCTGTTGTCGTCCATGACAACTGCCAGCTGCTGCTGTTGCTGGCATACGGCCACATCGATGCCTCAACCGCCCACCATCGCCCTGGCTCATGGACATGTAGTTGTGGAACTGGTCTGATATGTCCCCACAACGTCTGTCTATGACATCGGTGAAATCACGGATGGCAGCCGCAATGTCACGCATACTGTCAGTCATGGCTGTGTGACATGCTGTCAGCTCCCTCAGACCCTGTCTGGTGTACCGTTCCATACGTGACTGTGCCTGCATGACAGCCCAAAACATAGCTGAGGTTGTAAGACCTCTGTGGGCACATCTGACAGGGGCAATACGCCCATGGATGCTCCCACGAGGAACCCCTGGACATCTGTCTGTGTGGTACCATCTCTGGGCCATGCCCATGGCTGCTGTGTGGGGAGGCATGTGCCACAGATACCACATTACCCTGGTCAATGCCCACTGTATGCTGTCCATCACCTAGAGACATTGGTGACAAAGGGTGTATTGGCAGGATAACTGTGCGCATTGATGGGGTCGACAGCTGTGTACTGTCAATCGGCTGACCAGTGGCAGACCCTGGCATACCTTCCTGTGCCATTACACAGATGTCATCATTATCAGTACCCACGGCACCTGATTCAGGTTCCCTGCTACATGACACCAGAGCAGCACCAGAACCTGTGGGAGGGAAAAAGGAAACACAGTTTACAATGTCTATACATTACCAGTGATGCACACATGCACACATGCACAGGTGCACACATGCACACATGTACACATGCACACATGCACAGGTGCACACATGCACAGTTGCACACATGCACACATGCACACATGCACAGGTGCACACATGTACACATGCACACATGCACACATGCACAGGTGCACACATGCACAGGTGCACACATGTACACATGCACACATGCACACATGCACAGGTGCACACATGTACACATGCACACATGCACAGGTGCACACATGCACAGGTGCACACATGCACAGGTGCACACATGTACACATGCACACATGCACACATGCACAGGTGCACACATGCACACAGTTTCACACAATTGTACAGTACGCAGTATGTGTGATATCAACACACAGACACACCTACATGCATACAAAGAACACTACTAAGTGAGCCAAATAGTACTATTACTATCAAGACTAATACAGGAATTGTTAATACACACTCACCAGCATGGATAGGCTGCATTGCTGTTATACCAGAGGGACCTGCAGACGTGAAGAAACTAATGTCAGTGGGCACAACTGTTACTGAGTATGATACAGGTCAGTAGTACAACAGTTGCCTTTCACAGGTCAGCTGCTAATATTGAGGATATCACACTTGCACATTAAATACTATGGTGACAGCTACAAACCAAGGACACACCTCACACATGCATTAACTACCAGTGTACACAACAGTCAACTATACATATGGCATATTACCTGCATGTTCACTGTCTTGCTGCTGCGTGGCTCCAGCCTCCATCATAATGCATGTCTGCTGCTGTTGTTGTTGCTGGCGGACTGGAGCCACTACACTCATGAGTAGTCCCTCCAGTCTGGTGAGTGGGGGATGTGTAGCCACCCCACCACCTGTAGCAACCTGTTGCCTGTGGATATCCGATGCACGCTGATGGACATGTCTGATTAAATCACTGCAGTGATGTCGTACCTGCTCATATGTCCTATTATGCGTGCCTATGTCATTTACCCGACGGACAAGGTCTTGCCACAGTGCAGCCCTCTCCTGCTGATTCTGGCTGGTGCAGGAAAAGAGCATTGCATAATCCCGCACCAGGCTCTGGTGTATCTCCTCATCCTCAGCTGTGGAGTAAGTGGGATTCCGCGGGTGGGCCATGTACCTGAGAAAGAAAATAACCTGATATCAGCAATATCTGTCAGCAGAATTTGGCACACATACTACACATGCTACTCGACTGTTATGATACAACATATTTCACATATGTAGCATCTGTCTGTCTATTGGTGGATACACATGTAAATGGCCAGGTATCACTGCTCAGCCAGCAACTGTGCAACAGTACCTGGCACACTCCATACGACATACTACCAAACCCAAGCAGTCAGAACACTGATTCAGGTCAAGAGCAGCTCCTCACTCTGGGGGTTTGTATCGAGGTACTGTATGGCCTACATCATCAACTACTGTGAGCTGACCACACACTAATTTCCCTGGATATACATATCCCACCTCCACCACCAGCACAAACGACTATA